>NW_023618866.1:2404-16496 GCF_014905685.2 Nematolebias whitei
TTAGTAATGTTTTTCTTTCAGAAAAAAGAGAAGTGGGTTCAAAATGACAGTTTAGAAAAAAATAACCAAATTAATTGTGAGAAGAAGGCACGCAAGGAGAAACTGCTTCAGCAACAACCTTCCACACCCAGCCCTGGCAAAAGGGCAAAGTGTCAGATCAAACATCAATGCACGAACAATTGTGCAACTGTGAGATGCGTCAACTGCTACAAATACACATGTGGCAAATGTACCAGGGACATACCCTGGCAGTGCCAGGTATGTTTCGACAGTGCAGATGGACTGCTGAGTGAGTGCTGAAATGCCAGTCACACAAGGAGGACATGCCACTCACACACACGCAGCCCCCCCACTAGAGCATAGTGTAAATATGTGTAGAATTGTTTTATCCCTTGTATTTTTATGACAAAAATGAAAAGCATGGAAACAAATAACGGTTGTTGTTTTTTATATTTCTCATGCTGAAGTTTTAGTCCTCTTGATTTACACACAATTGCTTATGGTCTGTGCTTTTTTGCTCAAAACTAAGCTAAATACTATATATATCAAAACAAAATATGTGTTTCATACAAATTGTCAGTAACCTCAAAATGCAAAGTCTCTTGAGTTGTGTTTCACATGGTGTTTTGAGAATCTCATCTCGGTTTCAAGAAATGAGCCAAACCAATTGAAAAATAAATGGTAAATCGACTTCAATTTGTTCAAAATGTGCAACAACGTGCCACCAATATATATATAAAAAATCTTCATATTATAAAATACAATAAACTGAATATAACTAACTAGAAACTAAATGGCTAAACTCAATGGAAAACAGTTAGTTGGGAGTTAAGCGTGCCCCCTCCTGTGGTGCACCAGTAATGGCCTTATTTACAAAACAAAAGCGCCTGTTAACAGCTCATTATAGGATGTTAGCTAAAATCCTTCAGGTCACTCGACCCGTCTCTGGGTTCCAAAGGTAGAAATGTTAAATGACCCTTCTCTGGGACTTCTAGTGCTAGAGCCTGTTTTGTGTAGGATTTCTCCTTCTGCCTGGCTCCCGAGCTAGTGGGGATGCTGTCTGCTCTGTGGTACAGAGTCCTGATGACTCCTAACTTGTGCTCCAAAGGGTGATGGGAGTCAAACTGCAGTTTGACTTCCATCACCCTTTGGAGCAAAAAGCTTGAGAAGCCCTGCAAAATGTCTGTAAATGTTTGTTTTCATGAAAAAAAAAAAAACAACAAAAAAAAGAATGAGTAAAACAATAATAAGTTATATAAACTTTAAAAGTCCTATTTATGAGCAAGCTACTCGTTTACGGCCATACCACTCTGAACACGCCCCGGTGTCATCAGAGTTGTGTGGAGCACTGAGACGTAAGGATCATTCCTCTTTTTCTCCTCCTTTTTTTTCTTCAGAGCTTTCGTTCCTGTGTTTTAAGTTTTCGTTTGTAAAAAATCGTTTTTCCCTCCCCACAGTTTTTTTACTGTTGGGGAGGCGTTTTTTGTTATGGAAAACTTATTAAAAACTCGGACGGACCTCTCGGCTTTTGACACAATGGAACGAAACAAGAACCAGGAAGTGAAGGACGGACAAACAAAAGTTAATGAGAAATTTGAAAAAGAGAACACGGTACAGATCGAGATCGATGGAGAAGATAAGATTTCCGCTCTGGAACTCATGAAAAATATTCGACTTTTGTGTGGTGGATTATTGGCATGTCGTCTAATTACAGATATAAAATACGAAGTAACGATGAGTAATGTAACGGCAAAGAAGAGACTCCTGGATGACTTTAAAATCGGCTCAACAAAAATAATGGCGAAAGAACTAACAAATGATGAACTGGTCGTCTCCTTCCTCGGTCTCCCTGCCTACGTGACAGATGAGGAGATTGTACAAAAGCTTCGCAGCTGGGGAGTCAACGCGGTTTCACCAATTAAGCGTCGGGTGTGGCCAGGAACCAAGATCGCGGATGGAACAAGGTTTGTGAAAGTTAAATTCACAGATACTGTGCAGTCTCTGCCATACTCAGTCAGGTTCAACACAGCCATGGGGCCAGAATATTTTAGAGTGTGTCGTGGCTGGTAACCACGTCGTGTTCAAGACAGCTGAGACATCGCCCTCGGTATAAAAGATTTATTTGACAAACAGGGGTTACAGATATTCAGAGACAAACAATTACATTAGGAAAATATATGCATATATTTGGAGCATTAAAGAACTGTCTCGGTCTGGTCTTCCCCGGAAATGCCCGCTGAGCGTGTGTCATTTCCGGCTTTTATAAAAGCTTGAAAGAGCTAGCTCCTCTGATTGGTTTAGCCCTTCAGTTGCCATGGTTACTGGTGTAGCCCGCCCCCTGAAGGACGTTAGTTTAAAAAGTTTATGGCACCCTGTACTTAACAATGATTAAACGATTAAATGTTAATTGTTATTATTAAGATAGAACCTGAGGGATTTTACTTAGTCAAACTATATTAAGTCTAAATTAAAGAAATGTGTTCTAGCTTTATTTATGTTAATCAGTCTGCTATCTGGCATGATTTGATTGCTTGTAATATATCAAATGTGAACTTGTAAAATTATCATTAGCTAATATAAGATTCGATGTAAAGGTAAAATAGTTAGAATTAGTAAACATTTTCTATAAATATAGTTCAACCCTGGAAGAAAGACACACACACACTTTGTATAACATGACATTTGAATGCTTGATAGGAAATATAAAAAGGTATAAAAATATGAAATCCAACAAGTGATACATGACAGGCAAGTTAAAGTGTGTCGGATCTGCATTCAGCCCGGTCATGTTCTCAGAGACTGCCCTGAATTTATGTGTCACTCCTGCGGAGTCCAGGGGCATTATGCAAGAGAATGTTCAAATAAAAAAGTTGTTAAAAATGTAAAGTTTGTCACAACAACATTGATAGCTGCATTTGCAATTCGAGTGAGTCTGAAGATCAAGTTCAAGGTTCTGCTCAGGTGAATGAGGAGGAGGGATGTGAGAGTGACAATCAGATGGAGGGGGAGCTGGAGATTAATGAAGACCCTCGGGGCGCACAGTTTGTCAGCGAACAGACGGGGGAAGGACCAGAAAGAGAGGAGAAACACAGCGCCCACGCAGGGGTCTCTCAGGCGGACACTCCGCCAGGCTCTGCTTCTGGGATTGAGGGTGAGGAGGAGCGGGGAGCAGTCGCTGCTCCTCCTCCCACGGTAGAAGCACAAGCAGCCGCTGACTCCCAGGTCCTAATGCCCAGCCAGCTGCCCTCCTTCCAGACTCCGCTCCAAAACCTGCCACACGATTTAGAATTAATCCCTGACATGGAAACAGACCTTGACCTTGATCTTTCGACCATTTTAGAGACCAGGAAACGACTCGGCACCTTGATGGGGAAAAAAACAAAAAGAAAAGTGAAAAAATGATCACAACATTTTTTTGTGTAAATCTGTTGCTTCTCTCTCTTAATGCCCGTGGGCTCCGCGGGGAGGAAAAAACACAAGCTGTTATTTTTCAGTCCCATTTTGATATTTTGTGTCTACAAGAAACTAAATGGGACAGTGTAAAAGAAAATGAAATCTTAAACAAATGGAAGGGTAAAATGTTTTCATCCATTTCCAACAGCTGTGGGGGAGGTGTGGCTATTTTTATTAGGGAGGGGTTGTATCCCAGTAGTCATTTAATTCATAAAGACGCAGAAGGAAAATTAATCATAATAGATTTTTTCTATAATAACAAAATGTGCCGGCTTATTAATATGCATGCACCAAATGTTGAGACACAAAGAAAGAGTTTTTTTTCTGAACTTAAGAAAATGGATCACAAACACCTGCATCATTATTGGTGATTTTAATGTTACTCTTACAAGGTCTGACATTTCCAACACCTGTACATTCTCAGAAGACTCAAGCAGAAGCACACTTTTCAACATAATCACAAACAACAGTTTAATAGACATCTGGAGATTATTTCATCCTGGGAAAAAACAATTCACCAGAAAACAGGTCATTTTAGGAAAACTGAAGCAATCAAGACTGGACTTGTGTCTGATCTTGTCTTCTCTTGTCCCCGAGGTGTCGTCCTGTCTCATCCGAGAGAACGCCTGGAGTGATCATTCCTTCCTGGAGGTCGGGATGGGGCGAGGCACCAGAAATGGGGGTCTGTGGTGTCTGAATGCTGCTCTTCTCCAGGATGAGGTTTACAGAGGTAAGATCGGTGTCCTACTGCAGACCCTGACTGAGGAGACGGATCACACTGACGACCTGCTAGACTGGTGGGATCAAGCAAAACTCAGGATCAAAAACATTACCATCAAGTACAGTAAACAGAAAAAAATGGAAAGAACTTCAAAATGAACGTAATTTGAGGAAACAATTAAACATTGAACTGGATAATTTAGAAAGAGACGGGGATAGAGACATCACAGACTACTTAATAATAAAAAAGCAGCTAGACCAGATCGAAATAAACAAATGCAGAGGAGCTATAATCAGGAGCAAAGCCAAACATTTAACAAAAGGAGAAAAATCTACAGCTTTCTTTTTAGCACAGAAGAAACAAAAACAAATCAACGCAACAATTAATGAACTAATAAATAACAAAGGAGAGAAAGTGTCAGACATCACAAGCATTTTAGAAACAGTCCAAACTTTTTATTCAAATCTTTTCACAAGTGAGAACATCCCTGAAGACAAAATAAATAGGGTTGTCGGTGTGATCCACTCCTCACTCTCCCAGGAGGACAGTCTCTGCTGTGATGCTCCTGTAACAGATGAGGAAATTCAACATGCCATCAGTACATTAAATCATAATAAAAGTCCAGGACATGATGGTATTTCTGCTGTTTTACAAACAATTCAAAACACAAATCAGTGCAATCTTACTCAAAGTTTTCACTGTCATGGAGCAAACGGGGTGCACGCCCAGGACTTTTGCTCAGGGAATCATAACAATTCTTTATAAAAATAAAGGCAACAGGAATGATCTTGACAACTACAGGCCCATCAGTTTATTGAATACAGATTATAAAATATATGCAAAAATACTAACAAACAGGTTAAAAACAGTTGCAGGCAGCATAATCAGTCCATCCCAAGCATACGGCATTCCTCAAAGAAACATCTCAGACACGATATTGTCAATAAAACATACTATCCAATCCATGTCAAACAGCCAAGGTATGTTTCTCAGTGTAGATTTCAGCAAGGCTTTTGACAGAGTAGAACACAACTTCTTATGGGCAGTTCTAAACAGATTTGGTTTTGGTCAGTCATTCATCAGCAAATTACAGTTACTGTATTCAAATGCAGAAAGCAAAATCAAATGTAATGGTCACTTCACAGATTATTTCCATTTACACAGGTCAGTCCGGCAAGGGTGTCCTCTGTCCTCCCTGCTGTACAGCCTGGTGGCCAAGCCCCTCGCCATTCTAATCAAACAGGACAAAAACATTCAGGGCATAAAATCACCACAAGGTAACATCAGTAAAATCTTTCAGTTTGCAGATGACACAACGATCACAGTAACAAATGAAAACAGTTTGGATTTGATCATCAAACACTTACATACATATGGTTCAGCTTCAGGAGCAAAAATAAACACCTCAAAATCAGAAATCATGTATTGTGGAGGGGCGGTTCGGACACCGGGCAGGTGGGATTTCAGGGAGGCAGAGGACAAGGTCAAGGTCCTGGGCGTGTACCTTGGTAAGCAGCAGAGAGCAGCGAGAGACGAGACCTGGAAAAACATTTTACCCAAAGTCCAAAAACAACTCAATTCGTGGAAACAAAGAAAATTAACCATCAAAGGAAAAACGGTTATTGTTAACAGTTTAATAATCTCCAAAATCATTTATCCCCTCAGTGTTTATGACCTCCCAAATCAAGTACTCAACAAACTGAACAATGAAATCTCAATATTCATCTGGAAAAATAAAAGGAACTTAGTTGCTCACAAAACAACGATTGCTCCGTTTAAACAAGGAGGACTCAAATTAGTTGATATCTTATCCAAAATACAAGCAATAAGAATTAAACTCATCACGAGGTTTTTAACATCCTCAACTAAACATACCTGGCATGATTATTTTCAAACCTGCCTTCAGTCTTTTGGCACAAGAAGCACATTCAACCTGTGCTTCATTTCTAGTCCGGAACAAACACAAATCACTGAATTTCAATCTGAATCCCTTGAAGCCTGGAATAAGGTCAGACCTGTTTTAACAACAGTTGTTAAGTACAGAGCTCGTCTCTCGCTGCCAATTTTCAACAACCCTGAGGTGGTCTGTGAGAGCAGGATGCTGAATCTGCCATCCCGGAGAAGAGCTGGCATTTACACCTTTGGGCAGATACTGGATGATAGAGGATCAGTGGACATTAACAGGATCTTCAGTCATTTCAAAAGCTCCAAAGTATCTTTCAGGAGAAATATAATAATACAATGCAGTAAAAAAAATCCAGGCTGCTTTGCCTTTCCACTGGTCCTCGATCATTGACAGGAGAAGACGACATCAGGAGGTGCAAGATGACGCTCCGACTTTTTTGTTGTCAGCTGGTAGCAAAAAGGTCAACATCCACTCAGTAGCCACAAAGAACTGGTATTGGATTCTAGTTTCGCAAATTGCACAAGAACCAACAGCACAAAAACAATGGCTAAAAATATTCCATAATCAACCAGTTCAAAACATTTGGTCCAATTTATTCACACAATTCAGCCATCAACAAGCAAATAACAGACTTTCTTTTGAGACACAGAAGAATCTTTACAGGCGTCATCCTGCACCAAATAAACAAGAACACATATGGCAGAGATTGTACAGTTTGTCTTTCAGACTCTTGGACATTGGACTGGCTGCACCCTCTTCTGGGAGAGGATCGGAGATATCATTGCAAGCATCTCAGTGGACACAAGAAAGGATGAAAATGAGTGGGACTGGACAAGACTGTTTGGTTTCAAGAAATCGGATGGACAACTAACCAAACATCAATATCTCCTATGCAACACCATCCTCTCCATTGCAAGGCACTCCATATACATCTCCAGGAACTATCAACTTTATGAAAGCAAAGCGGTGGACCGCTGGAGATTATTTTGTGGAATATTACAAGATCATTGGAGAACAGTCAACAACATCAATCAAGAACTCTGTAAGGAAATATTTGGAACTCTTATGAACTGCAAACATTTTGAAGATTGGACTATCTAAAACGTGTATTCAGTTAAAAGAATATTTTGAACTCACGGTTGAAAAAATACAACGGATGTATTTTTTGTTTGCCTGAAAAAAATTGGGAAAAATGTACTTGTTTTTCTAAATCATGATTGAAATATTATTGAATTTGAGTGCAATTAGTTTATAAATATTTTTAATTTGTATGTTTTTTTATAATAAAAGATAAAAAAAATAATAATAAAAAAAGTCTCTTTCACTCATGTTTAAACCAAATAATTACAACAAGTAAATGGGTATGCTTTGTAGAAGACCTGTTTAATAGCAGAATTCGACATAGGCGAGAGAATTACCTGGGCACTTATAGTAGACGTAATTTTCTTTTCTTTTTTTTTTCATTTAGCCTTTATTTATCCAGGTTAGTCTCATTGAGCCACGAGAACTCATTTTCAAGAGAGACCTTTTTAGGGAGCACATGGTGGGGTTAAGGGCCTTGCTCATGGGCCCAGAGTGGGGCGAATGAGGGTGGGGGCAAGTTTGGGTGTTTAACCTACCCCACCCACAATTTTTGACGTTGTCGGGGCGTGAACCGGCGATTTTCGGATCACTAGCCCACCTCTCTAACCTCTGCGCCACCACTCCCCAAAGAAGTGTAATCAAGAATGCATGTCAGAAATGGGATATGAACACGTGCCTCCAGGGGAAACTGCTACCTTAAAGCAGCCCCTTGGACAACTCGGCCACCTTGACAAATATGGTTTTACGTAAAGTGATGTGCATTTGGCTGTACTAAAAGTCGGCACTTGCATCTTAAATGGTATGTTTTTAATAACATTTCAGTTGTGCACCTGTAAGATGTAGCTGGAACCCAGTTTAAGCCTCTTTCAGTTATGCTAAATCCAGATAATAACTAATGTAAGTGCATGTGCAGGCTCTGTGCTGGACCTTTTGGATACAAGATCTTGAAATAGAGGAGTTAATATCTGGGGAAATACACTACTAGCAATCAAGAAATAGTCTACGTAGTGTGATCGAATCCACGCCTCCAAAGGACTCTGCAATCAAAATGCAGAGCCTTAGACATGTCGGCCACCTTGACAAGCAAACTTTTATGTAAAGTGAAATGTTACATGCTCTACAAGAAGTTAGCTCTTAAAAACTACACATTAGACTGAATAAGTTTTCATTCCTTCCCCTGCTCATCTGTAGGTGCAACCCAGTTGGTCTTTTTCAGTCATGCTTAAACATGATAACAAGCTTAAGTGAACTTTAAGCTTTATACAAGAAATGTTGGGTACCATATGTTGACACTGATGATTCAAACAAATGGGGAAATACAGTAGATGTTATCAAGAAACACTGTCAGAAGTGGGATTCGAACCCACGCCTCCAGGGGAGACTACGACCTGAACGTAGCGCCTTAGACCGCTCGGCCATTCTGACATGGAAGTGGATAAAAAAGTGATGTGCAATGGGCTGCTTGAGAAGTCAGACCTTCTAAAATAATGGTACACATTTTCAGCCATGAACCTGTAAGATGTCAATGGAACTCTGTTTAAATTAATTTCAGTCATGCTTAAACTAGACAATACTTACCGTTGATTGAATGCACACACTTTGTACAAGACTTATTGGATACCAGGTCTTGACATACTTTAGTAATTTATGTGGGGACACCTATTACAAGTAATCAAGAAAGTTTGTCAGAAGTGGAATTTGAACCCACGCCTCCAGAGGAGACTGTGACCTAAACGCAGCGCCTTAGACCACTCGGCCACCCTGACACGTAATTGTTGAGGTACAGTGAAAAGTAACAGGTTGTACAAGAAGTCTGCCCTTCCAAACAAAATATAATCTTTCAGTATTACACCTTGTCAGATATAAGCGGATCAAAGTTGAAGTTTTTTCTGTCATGCTTGCACTCAGTAAGAACCTTATGTGAATGTATACGCTTTGTATATGACCTGTTGGACATCGGATCTTGACATAGAGGAAACACTTACCTGGCAACATACAGTAAAAGTTAAAGAATTTGTGTAATAAGTGGGACATGAACCTGAGCATCCAGGAGACACAGCAACTGTAATTCAGTGCCTCAGACCACTCAGACACCCTGATATTTATGCAGTCATGTAAAGTAATGTGTAATGGTCTGTATGAAATTTTGGCACTTACTAAGTATGTTTTGAATATTTCTTCAGTTGTACACGTACAAAATTTAGCTAGAAAGCAGTTTAAATGTTTCAGTCATGCTTAAACTACATAATTACTGCAAGCAAGGGGGTATGCTTTGTAGAAGACCTGTTTGATAGCAGAACTCGACATAGGCGAGTGAATTACCTGGGCACTTATAATAGAAGTAATCAAGAAATACTGTCAGAAGTTGGATTTGAACCCACGCCTCCAGGGGAGACTGTGAACTTAATGCAGCACCTTAGACCTCTCGGCCACCCTGACATATACGGTTTAATGTAAATCGAAGTGCATTTGGCTGTACAAAAAGTCGGCACTTACAAATTAAACGGTACTTTTTAATAACGTTTCAGTTGTGCACCTGTAAGATGTAGCTGGAACCCAGTTCAAGTCTCTTTCACTCATGTTTAAACCAAATAATTACAACAAGGAAATGAATATGTTGATGTGTTCATGCGTGCACATCTGCTCACAGACTCATGTTCATGTTTGTGCTGATGTTCAATGTTTTATGTTATAAGTGCTTAGTGTATATTTAGTTGATGTTTTTCTTAGTTCATATCTTAGATGTTATTACTGTTTTTCTTTAACATTTTATTGTTGGATGTAACTGGGACCCTGTGTACATAATTTTGCTCCACCACATGAGGTGCGAATGACAATAAAGAAACTCTGACTCTGACTCTGACTATGCTTTGTAGAAGACCTGTTTGATAGCAGAACTCGACATAGGCGAATGATTTACCTGGGCACTTATAATAGAAGTAATCAAGAATGCATGTCAGAAATGGGATATGAACACGTGCCTCCAGGGGAAACTGCTACCTTAAAGCAGCCCCTTGGACAACTCGGCCACCTTGACAAATATGGTTTTATGTAAAGTGATGTGCATTTGGCTCTACTAAAAGTCGGCACTTGCATCTTAAATGGTGTGTTTTTAATAACATTTCAGTTGTGCACCTGTAAGATGTAGCTGGAACCCAGTTTAAGTCTCTTTCAGTTTTGCTAAATCCAGATAATAACTCATGTAAGTGCATGTGCAGGCTCTGTGCTGGACCTTTTGGATACAAGATCTTGAAATAGAGGAGTTAATATCTGGGGAAATACACTACTAGCAATCAAGAAAAAGTCTACGTAGTTTGATCAAATCCACGCCTCCAGAGAAATTTGCAATCAAAATGCAGAGCCTTAGACATCTCGACCACCTTGACAAGCGAACTTTTATGTAAAGTGAAATGTTACATGCTCTACAAGAAGTTAGCTCTTAGAAAACTCACATTATACTTTGAATAAGTTTTCATTCTTTCCCCTGCTCATCTGTAGGTGCAACCCAGTTGGTCTTTCTCGGTCATGCTTAAACCTGATAACAAGCTTAAGTGAACTTTAGGCTTTTTACATGAAATGTTGGGTACCATTTGTTGACGTTGATGATTCAAAGAAAGGGGGAAATACAGTAGATGTTATCAAGAAATACTATCAGAAGTGGGATTCGAACCCACGACTCTAGGGGAGACCATGACCTGAACGTAGCGCCTTAGACCGCTTGGCCATTCAGACATTAATGTGTGCTATAAAAGTGATGTGCAATGGGCTGCTTGAGAAGTCAGACATAAAATAATTGGTACGCATTGACTAATGTTTCAGCCATGAACCTGTAAGATGTCAATGGAACTCTGTTTAAATCCATTTCAGTCATGCTTAAACTAGACAATACTTACCGTTGATTGAATGCACACACTTTGTACAAGACTTATTGAATACCAGGTCTTGAAATACTTTAGTAATTTCTTTGGGGACACACAGTAGAAGTAATAAAGAAAGTATGTCAGAAGTGGGATTCAAACCCACGCCTCCATAGGAGTCTGCGACCTTAACGCTGCGCCTTAGACCACTCGGTCACCCTGACATGTAATCATTAAGGTACAGTGAAAAGTAACAGGTTGTACAAGAAGTCTGCCCTTACAAAAAAAAAAACAATCTTTCAGTATTACCCCTTGTCATAGAGGAGGTATCATAATACTTCAGTTCAGCTGAACACACCAAAAACTGCACCATGCACAAATACACTAATGTAAATAAAAAAAATAATAATTTGATCCCATACTGATATATGATTATTAAAATCACATACATTATTTTACTGTAATTATATTAAATACATGGGTTAAATGGGTTAGATATATATATTTTTTTATTCAACCTCTATTTAGACAGGTAAATCCCATTTACCTTCCCATTTTGCCTGGCTTGCTTGGAGGGACAGACTGCTTCCATTTAAGTGGCCTCTATTGACAGTATACATTCACATACGGTTCTTATTGGGTTAAAGCATGACAGAAAAAACATCAATGTTTATCCGCTTATATCTGATTAGACACTTTAGTGTCAAACATGTCAACATTTCAAATATGAAATGGTTGTCTTGGGTTGACTCTAATTTGCCCATGTGAATGGTGGCTCATCTCTGTGCACTTTTCATCTTATTGCCTCTAAAGTTAAGCAAGGAAAGAATGTAAGACTGATTTAAGCTAATAAAAAAAAAAAAAACCCTCTGGAACAAACAAAAGCTGAAAATACCAGTAACGATACAATTAAGAAAGGAAGTATACAAAGTTGTATCACAGCAGATAGAGAAGGCTCTTGTGTTAGCAGCCAAGGAGGGACATTCTTAGCCCACTTTGGAAGTTTTATACTAAAAATGACTAATTTTGTTTCATCAGACAGATGGACCACTGGTATGTTCTATGGAAGTATTTAAAATAAACGTGAAGGATCTTTAAGATTTCATTTCATTTTCCTTTTAACTCAACTCCACTCACAGATAAAACATTATCTGGGATGTGACAATAGAGCACAATACACAAACACAATTTCTTACAAATGAAACGGTGGTACATTTTTCGATGCATACCATTAACTGGCTATTATGACACCTTTAATCATTATTGTGTCATGCAATTGGATGTTAAAGTAAAAAAGCTCAACTTTTCAACAGTGTTCTTTAGAAACATCTTGTGCTCAAAAGTATAAAGAGCAGCTTGAAACTGCAGCATGAACTGAAATGAATCATGGTTGTCCAACCAGATCTGATGGCTATTAATATCCTGAGAAATTTCTGTTTGATACTGGTCAATGTGGTGCTTTCAATTTTCATTTTGTGGATGAAAGAATAAAGTTGTGGTTATTTGAAGAATAAATGTGTTAAAATATACAGTGAGACTTTGTGTAATGAACCAACTTGTTTGCTTTGAGATCATACTGTAATTTAGATACATAGTTTTTTTTTTTTCTAGCTTCAAACAGACCATCAGTAGAATTAAGATGCCTATTCCTATTATTATGAAAGTGTTCTTTCAAAATTCATACATGTTAAACACAAAGTTACTTTAAAGTAAACTAGGTTTGTCACAATTCTGTCCCAGTTTGCCATGTTCTGCCTCCCTCATCATCCTGGTTCATGCCTCAGCCTCTGAATTGCCCCTTCTTGAAGATGGCCAAGATGGCGGAGAGGAGGTAGACTCCATGCTACAAAAAGAAGTTTGCTGAAGTGATTGACTCAGTGCACAGGCTTGGAAGAACAAACACAGCTATGGCTCAGCGGCATACGCGGGATATAATCATCCAATTTTCCATGAGGCACTACCGGGATGCAATATGGAAGATGTCTAAAAAGGCTGAGTACCTGGCACAGAGGAACCTGCGTTTCATGGAGGATCTGACTCTGGAGGATCGTGAAAAAAGGAAGCGTGTGTGGCACACCATCAAAAAGGCAAGGAAGGAGAAGAAGCTGGCCTACTTCGGAGGGAGAACCTTTGTGGAGAACAAAGAAATTTTCTAAGTGGTGCTTTGAAAGGGAGAATGCTCTATGATTAGTCTAATCTAAGAGTAAATCACTGCTCTGACTTTTTTGTTTGTTTGTCGTTTGTCTGTTCCTGTTGAACATTTCTACTTTAAAATTTATTTCAGTTAATGCTCGAGGCTTAAGAGACATTACTAAACGCAAGACAGTTTTTCTTTATGCAAAACAGTTTGACTCAGACTTTTGCTTGGTTCAAGAATCACACTCAGCTGAAGAAGATTACAACTTCTGGAAATCACAGTGGGGCGAGGACCTGTGGATGTCCCATGGAAACCATCACTCAGCTGGAACTTTAACCCTGAAGCACAAATTTAATGAGATTATTTTCACTCAATCTGACCCAAATGGACATTATATGTTGCTAGGTTTTGGTAATGCAACCGGTTTTATCTATTAGGTAATATCTATGGTTACACTAACACAAGAGAAAACAACGAGTTATTCCAAACACTGAGTAATACTATTGAAAGTATCATGGAAAGATTCACTGATGTTAAAGTAATACTGGGAGGGGATTTTAACTGCACAGTTAATGACATTGATAGATGGCCTGGTAGAAATAAAACTAACTGTTTTTTGACAGATTTTTTAAATGAAAAAAGTCATTGATATTTGGAGAGTTACTAATCTAAACAGTAAAGAGTTTACATGGACAGATAACGCTGGTTCTCTGCGATCTAGAATAGATTTTTGGTTAATCTCGGAATCTCTTACTCAGGTAATTTGCAAGACAGAAATTATGCCAACTCCCTTAACAGATCATAAAGCAATTGTACTAACTTTAAACTTATCACCTGATAAGCAAACTCAAAGATACCCTGCATATTGAAAATTAAATAGTTCTTTATTTGTAACACGGGGGAAACGTCCCGGATTGTGACTCTGAGGGCGTGAC
>NW_023618866.1:16596-22608 GCF_014905685.2 Nematolebias whitei
GGAAATAATCTGTGAAGTGACCATTACATTTGATTTTGCTTTCTGCATTTGAATACAGTAACTGTAATTTGCTGATGAATGACTGACCAAAACCAAATCTGTTTAGAACTGCCCATAAGAAGTTGTGTTCTACTCTGTCAAAAGCCTTGCTTAAATCTACACTGAGAAAGATAACTTGGCTGTTTGACATGGATTGGATAGTACATGTATGTTTTATTGACAATATCGTGTCTGAGATGTTTCTTTGAGGAATGCCGTATGCTTGGGATGGACCGATTATGCTGCCTGCAACTGTTTTTAACCTGTTTGTTAGTATTTTTGCATATATTTTATAATCTGTATTCAATAAACTGATGGGCCTGTAGTTGTCAAGATCATTCCTGTTGCCTTTATTTTTATAAAGAATTGTTATGATTCCCTGAGCAAAAGTCCTAGGCGTGCACCCCGTTTGCTCCATGACAGTGAAAACTTTGAGTAAGATTGCACTGATTTGTGTTTTGAATTGTTTGTAAAACAGCAGAAATACCATCATGTCCTGGACTTTTATTATGATTTAATGTACTGATGGCATGTTGAACTTCCTCATCTGTTACAGGAGCATCACAGCAGAGACTGTCCTCCTGGGAGAGTGAGGAGTGGATCACACCGACAACCCTATTTATTTTGTCTTCAGGGATGTTCTCACTTGTGAAAAGATTTGAATAAAAAGTTTGGACTGTTTCTAAAATGCTTGTGATGTCTGACACTTTCTCTCCTTTGTTATTTATTAGTTCATTAATTGTTGCGTTGATTTGTTTTTGTTTCTCCTGTGCTAAAAAGAAAGCTGTAGATTTTTCTCCTTCTGTTAAATGTTTGGCTTTGCTCCTGATTATAGCTCCTCTGCATTTGTTTATTTCGATCTGGTCTAGCTGCTTTTTTATTATTAAGTAGTCTGTGATGTCTCTATCCCCGTCTCTTTCTAAATTATCCAGTTCAATGTTTAATTGTTTCCTCAAATTACGTTCATTTTGAAGTTCTTTCCATTTTTTTCTGTTTACTGTACTTGATGGTAATGTTTTTGATCCTGAGTTTTGCTTGATCCCACCAGTCTAGCAGGTCGTCAGTGTGATCCATCTCCTCAGTCAGGGTCTGCAGTAGGACACCGATCTTACCTCTGTAAACCTCATCCTGGAGAAGAGCAGCATTCAGACACCACAGACCCCCATTTCTGGTGCCTCGCCCCATCCCGACCTCCAGGAAGGAATGATCACTCCAGGCGTTCTCTCGGATGAGACAGGACGACACCTCGGGGACAAGAGAAGACAAGATCAGACACAAGTCCAGTCTTGATTGCTTCAGTTTTCCTAAAAGGACCTGTTTTCTGGTGAATTGTTTTTTCCCAGGATGAAATAATCTCCAGATGTCTATTAAACTGTTGTTTGTGATTATGTTGAAAAGTGTGCTTCTGCTTGAGTCTTCTGAGAATGTACAGGTGTTGGAAATGTCAGACCTTGTAAGAGTAACATTAAAATCACCAATAATGATGCAGGTGTTTGTGATCCATTTTCTTAAGTTCAGAAAAAAACCTCTTTCTTTGTGTCTCAACATTTGGTGCATGCATATTAATAAGCCGGCACATTTTGTTATTATAGAAAAAATCTATTATGATTAATTTTCCTTCTGCGTCTTTATGAATTAAATGACTACTGGGATACAACCCCTCCCTAATAAAAATAGCCACACCTCCCCCACAGCTGTTGGAAATGGATGAAAACATTTTACCCTTCCATTTGTTTAAGATTTCATTTTCTTTTACACTGTCCCGTTTAGTTTCTTGTAGACACAAAATATCAAAATGGGACTGAAAAATAACAGCTTGTGTTTTTTCCTCCCCACGGAGCCCACGGGCATTAAGAGAGAGAAGCAACAGATTTACACAAAAAAATGTTGTGATCATTTTTTCACTTTTCTTTTTGTTTTTTTCCCCATCAAGATGCCGAGTCGTTTCCTGGTCTCTAAAATGGTCGAAAGATCAAGGTCAAGGTCTGTTTCCATGTCAGGGATTAATTCTAAATCGTGTGGCAGGTTTTGGAGCGGAGTCTGGAAGGAGGGCAGCTGGCTGGGCATTAGGACCTGGGAGTCAGCGGCTGCTTGTGCTTCTACAGTGGGAGGAGGAGCAGCGACTGCTCCCCGCTCCTCCTCACCCTCAATCCCAGAAGCAGAGCCTGGCGGAGTGTCCGTCTGAGAGACCCCTGCGTGGGCGCTGTGTTTCTCCTCTCTTTCTGGTCCTTCCCCCGTCTGTTCGCTGACAAACTGTGCGCCCCGAGGGGCTTCATTAATCTCCAGCTCCCCCTCCATCTGATTGTCACTCTCACATCCCTCCTCCTCATTCACCTGAGCAGAACCTTGATCTTGATCTTCAGACTCACTCGAATTGCAAATGCAGCTATCAATGTTGTTGTGACAAACTTTACATTTTTAACAACTTTTTTATTTGAGCATTCTCTTGCATAATGCCCCTGGACTCCGCAGGAGTGACACATAAATTCAGGGCAGTCTCTGAGAACATGACCGGGCTGAATGCAGATCCGACACACTTTAACTTGCCTGTCATGTATCACTTGTTGGATTTCATATTTTTATACCTTTTTATATTTCCTATCAAGCATTCAAATGTCATGTTATACAAAGTGTGTGTGTGTGTTTCTTCCAGGGTTGAACTATATTTATAGAAAATGTTTACTAATTCTAACTATTTTACCTTTACATAGAATCTTATATTAGCTAATGATAATTTTACAAGTTCACATTTGATATATTACAAGCAATCAAATCATGCCAGATAGCAGACTGATTAACATAAATAAAGCTAGAACACATTTCTTTAATTTAGACAATATAGTTTGACTAAGTAAAATCCCTCAGGTTCTATCTTAATAATAACAATTAACATTTAATCGTTTAATCATTGTTAAGTACAGGGTGCCATAAACTTTTTAAACTAACGTCCTTCAGGGGGCGGGCTACACCAGTAACCATGGCAACTGAAGGGCTAAACCAATCAGAGGAGCTAGCTCTTTCAAGCTTTTATAAAAGCCGGAAATGACACACGCTCAGCGGGCATTTCCGGGGAAGACCAGACCGAGACGGTTCTTTAATGCTCCAAATATATGCATATATTTTCCTAATGTAATTGTTTGTCTCTGAATATCTGTAACCCCTGTTTGTCAAATAAATCTTTTATACCGAGGGCGATGTCTCAGCTGTCTTGAACACGACGTGGTTACCAGCCACGACACACTCTAAAATATTCTGGCCCCATGGCTGTGTTGAACCTGACTGAGTATGGCAGAGACTGCACAGTATCTGTGAATTTAACTTTCACAAACCTTGTTCCATCCGCGATCTTGGTTCCTGGCCACACCCGACGCTTAATTGGTGAAACCGCGTTGACTCCCCAGCTGCGAAGCTTTTGTACAATCTCCTCATCTGTCACGTAGGCAGGGAGACCGAGGAAGGAGACGACCAGTTCATCATTTGTTAGTTCTTTCGCCATTATTTTTGTTGAGCCGATTTTAAAGTCATCCAGGAGTCTCTTCTTTGCTGTTACATTACTCATCGTTACTTCGTATTTTATATCTGTAATTAGACGACATGCCAATAATCCACCACACAAAAGTCGAATATTTTTCATGAGTTCCAGAGCGGAAATCTTATCTTCTCCATCGATCTCGATCTGTACCGTGTTCTCTTTTTCAAATTTCTCATTAACTTTTGTTTGTCCGTCCTTCACTTCCTGGTTCTTGTTTCGTTCCATTGTGTCAAAAGCCGAGAGGTCCGTCCGAGTTTTTAATAAGTTTTCCATAACAAAAAACGCCTCCCCAACAGTAAAAAAACTGTGGGGAGGGAAAAACGATTTTTTACAAACGAAAAATTTAAAACACAGGAACGAAAGCTCTGAAGAAAAAAAAGGAGGAGAAAAAGAGGAATGATCCTTACGTCTCAGTGCTCCACACAACTCTGATGACACCGGGGCGTGTTCAGAGTGGTATGGCCGTAAACGAGTAGCTTGCTCACAAATAGGACTTTTAAAGTTTATATAACTTATTATTGTTTTACTCATTCTTTTTTTTGTTGTTTTTTTTTCATGAAAACAAACATTTACAGACATTTTGCAGGGCTTCTCAAGCTTTTTGCTCCAAAGGGTGATGGAAGTCAAACTGCAGTTTGACTCCCATCACCCTTTGGAGCACAAGTTAGGAGTCATCAGGACTCTGTACCACAGAGCAGACAGCATCCCCACTAGCTCGGGAGCCAGGCAGAAGGAGAAATCCTACACAAAACAGGCTCTAGCACTAGAAGTCCCAGAGAAGGGTCATTTAACATTTCTACCTTTGGAACCCAGAGACGGGTCGAGTGACCTGAAGGATTTTAGCTAACATCCTATAATGAGCTGTTAACAGGCGCTTTTGTTTTGTAAATAAGGCCATTACTGGTGCACCACAGGAGGGGGCACGCTTAACTCCCAACTAACTGTTTTCCATTGAGTTTAGCCATTTAGTTTCTAGTTAGTTATATTCAGTGTATTGTATTTTATAATATGAAGATTTTTTATATATATATTGGTGGCACGTTGTTGCACATTTTGAACAAATTGAAGTCGATTTACCATTTATTTTTCAATTGGTTTGGCTCATTTCTTGAAACCGAGATGACATTCTCAAAACACCATGTGAAATACAACTCAAGAGACTTTGCATTTTGAGGTTACTGACAATTTGTATGAAACACATATTTTGTTTTGATATATATAGTATTTAGCTTAGTTTTGAGCAAAAAAGCACAGACCATAAGCAATTGTGTGTAAGTCAAGAGGACTAAAACTTCAGCATGAGAAATATAAAAAACAACAACCGTTATTTGTTTCCATGCTTTTCATTTTTGTCATAAAAATACAACAATTCTACACATATTTACACTATGCTCTAGTGGGGGGGCTGCGTGTGTGTGAGTGGCATGTCCTCCTTGTGTGACTGGCATTTCAGCACTCACTCAGCAGTCCATCTGCACTGTCGAAACATACCTGGCACTGCCAGGGTATGTCCCTGGTACATTTGCCACATGTGTATTTGTAGCAGTTGACGCATCTCACAGTTGCACAATTGTTCGTGCATCGATGTTTGATCTGACACTTTGCCCTTTTGCCAGGGCTGGGTGTGGAAAGTTGTTGCTGAAGCAGTTTCTCCTTGCGTGCCTTCTTCTCACAATTAATTTGGTTATTTTTTTCTAAACTGTCATTTTGAACCCACTTCTCTTTTTTCTGAAAGAAAAACATTACTAAAATCTTTTAGAAAAACTTTTGCATATATCTTGAAACAGATTGTATGTTTTGCAAACTTTTGTTTTGTTTTGTTCATTTGGCAAAATGACCTGGATAATGCATCTCTCCCAAAACACTTCATGTATGCTTCAAAACAAAATATGTGTTTCATACAAATTGTCAGTAACCTCAAAATGCAAAGTCTCTTGAGTTGTGTTTCACATGGTGTTTTGAGAATGTCATCTCGGTTTCAAGAAATGAGCCAAACCAATTGAAAAATAAACGGTAAATCGACTTCAATTTGTTCAAAATGTGCACCAACGTGCCACCAAGAGATATAAGTTCAAAATATATCCAGTTGATTTCGCATCTGTTTGGAGTATAAGACAGACGTTTGTGTGAGTTCAGCTTATCTCTCCCCTGCTGATTCCTAAGGCAATGGCCACATTTACAAATGAAAGGATGCTAATTGGAGCCATCAGAGTTGTCCGGTTTGGAGCACTACTTTGACTAAGGCTGCGCTTTTTTGCGCAATTGAACCTGGCTTCTAAATCCCCCGCTCCCTGGATTGGACATTGGAATGTAGTCTGGTGAGGTGGGTGTGTCTGAGTTACTTGTGTGCATATTTAAAACAAATGGCAGTTAATGGCTCGCAAATTGTTGAGGAGAAGGAGGGGGTTTGTCCTCAGGATCTTGAAAATCTAGTCACTCTA
>NW_023618867.1:0-20693 GCF_014905685.2 Nematolebias whitei
TCTATTGGCAGTGGTTTGCTCACTGTTGTCCACATTGTTTGATCACCATAATCTATAATCGCGTTGAAGCGATTTATAAAATCCTGGCCAACCAAAAATGGGAATGAGTCAACATGGGTCACGTGTACCGGGTGGTACAGTGTCATATTGCCAATCTGCATGTGAACCATTGCTATAGCTGTCAGGGTTGTTTTATTCTCCGAGAGACCCTGCATTTCTATAGCACAATCAGATAGAGGTATTATCCTGTTTTTCTCGGCTGCGGCTGTCCTCAGCTCCTCGAACAGTTTAGCTGACATAATTGTTATGTCTGCCCCACCGTCCAGGAGTGCTTCGTGTGTGAGGACACCTTCGAGTGTTACTGACAGGTACGCCTTTTTGGCGGCCCCCTTTCTGATAAAGTTACACAGAAACCTCTTGGGTTTTTTCTGACGCTTCTTCATGCGTTCAGATTTATCTGTGTAATCTTGGTTTGTCTGAACCGTCAGCACAGCTGTAGTTGTTTCTGCGTGTTCAGCCTGCGATGACTGGTCATCGTTTGTGTGTGTGATTACCCCCCTTTCATCCGATGAGGGGTTGTTTGAGGCAACAACAGCAACGTCTTGGTGTGTTTCACCGACATCTGTAGTGTTGTCATTCGCGCCCAGAGATGCTGTAGTGAGTACCTCACTGCATAGTGCTTTTGGTCGGCTTCCCTTGTCAGTGTGTTTCAAATCTTCTAACATTTCACGCAATTTTTCTGTCTCTTCCGAGCTCAGAGGTGGAGGGCCTTTTTTCTGGGATTTTTGTGATTTTTTCGCCTCTGGACGTTTCGTCCGAGGTGGGGGGCGGCTAGGTACGTCTTTTTGGGGTTCCTCTCGGTTCCCATTTTTTTGCGTCCTCCGCTGGTCCCATTTACGATAATCACGTTCGTCCTCTGAAGGAGGAGCCTTTTTGTCCCAGCGTGCACCTTCATGATGCGGTTTGTTAGTCTGAAAATACTGCCTTTTTTCTCCCTTTTTAGGAGGGGGTGGCGATGCACGCCTTCCTTCTAATTCTAGGGAGTGGGGTTTAACCTTTACACCAGGAAACACTTCTATGGGCGTCTTGGCATGACAACGTGCCTCAAACACGTTCACAGCGCACTGTTTAATCTCACTGATGGATTTTTCTCTGTAATTTGCCATCATTTGCACTGACGTTTGAATGTCAGGATGGAGATTTTTGCTGAAAACAAATTTAAAACCTTCTTCTTCCTCCATTCCGGTTTCATTTCTGCTACCAAAATAAGCTTGGAAGATTCTTTTGTAATAAACTTTTGGATGTTCATTCTTGCCCTGCGTGACCTTGTCTGCGGCTGGAAAACCAGCAGGTCCCGTGCAAGAGTCGTACTCTTTGATCAGAGCTTCACACAGAAGTTTGTAATCCCTTCTCGTTGCATCTGGTAGACGCTCGATGAAGGTAAACACCTCTCTGTCCGAAGTGAGTCGTATCAGACTGATTTTATCTTCTACCGTAGCGTTTGGATAAGCTCTCAATCTGAAATCCAGATCTCTGAGGTACGCTTTCGTTCCAGCGGAGCCCAACGGTTCAGGGATGAAACGTTGTACATATTTTGAGATTTTTTGCAAGTCATCCATTGATGGAGAAGATATCAATGGTCTCACATGCGTGATCAGTTGTGGGGGTGTTACTCTGCCCGTTTGTGTAGGTGATTGGATGGGTCTAAAAGCACCATGTGAGTAAAGAGGTCGTTGAGTAATTGGTGTATTAGTCCGACTTTGTTCAAGGTCTGGTTTGGATTCCAGGTCACCTTGAACAACATTCTGACCTTTTTCTATTGCTGCTATTAGTTTCGCCTCACATTTTTTTAAATGTTCCTGGGATGTACAGTAGTCACCTTCTAAGCGCATATGTAGCTTTTGTAGATTTTGTTTATCTATTTTGCATTGTTCCAGTTCAGTTTTTGCAAGCTGTAACTGTTGTTGTAGCACCTCGTTATCTGCACACGTGGCTTTGTACTGACGGTCTATTTCTTTAATCTTTTCATAAGATTTTGCTTCTAGTGACGCCTGCATTTCTGAGAGATCCTTCTCATGTGTTTTAGACATCCAGTCAAGGCGTTCCGACCGTTCATCCAATTCAGCTTTTAGAAGCAGAGAGATTTTTGCTAACCGTTCAAGGCTAAGCTTTTTACTCTCTGTTTTTAATGTTCCTGCGGCCAAACTTTTCAGCTCTTCTTGTCTTTGAGCTTCATCAAGTTGTTGTAATGGCTGTATTTCTTTGCCAATAAGTGGATTTGTCAAAATATGTAAGGCCCCCAAAATGATATCATCATTTGTTGGTTTTGAAAAGTTGTCTTCATCTTCTTCGCTTGTCATTTTTCTTCTATTTAAAGATTAAACAGGAGAATTTTAATGTTTTAGGTTTTTCAAAATAAATAAAATCAGCAAAGTCTCTTTGTCTGATGTATTTACTTTTATTTAGTGATTTATCAATTAAACGTGCACTATCCTTTTAGCAAATGAGTAAACTTTTTCCAACTTTGTGAAAATCTGTAACTGTTTCTATTTTTAAAAAGTTAATGTTTATTTTTGTACCTTAGTTTTAAGGGATTACCAGTGAAATAAAACTGTTTTGGTGAATGCTCGTTTGCATAAATACCTTATAACTTTTAAAATGCAAGATAACAGTAATTTTCAGCTTTAAGGAACGTTTATTGACTCGAAAATGCTTTTAGAAAGATTAAAACGTTTAATTTCACTGTTTAGACCTAAAAGCGAGTGAAACCTGTCTTCTCAAGGTTGTCCAGAAGATGTCAGCCTTACCTTACTAATCTTAACTCAGACACTGTTTGTGTTATCCACTAGGGGAGCTATAACTTCCTGTGGCGTTCGGTTGACATCCTGTTGTTAGCCGCTTAGCTTGAAGTTAGCTTCGGCTAAACTCGGTTAAAATCAACATTTCTGAACGGATTTTTTACACAAACGTGGCAAAATTTCAACAAACACGACTTCTTAGCCTGAACATGAGTTTTTGGAACAATATAGCAGCTTCATTTAGTGATTTTAAGCGTAGTTTAAACTCCGGTCGTTAGCTGTTTAGCTTAAAATTAGCATCGCTAGCGTTGTTTAAAAACATCGTTTTTTGACGAATTTTAAACTCTAACGTGGCAAAATTTCAGCGAATATGCTTCGAAGCTTTTAACCAGTGTGTCAACAATCACTTTAGAGGCGTTTTTCAGCTTTAAAAAGCAGATTTTATTTCCCTATGAAAACGAATTTTTCATTTCCGGGTCACGTGACTGAAATCACCAATGGCAAAGCAGCGCAGGGTGAGAGGAAGTGACGTAGCCACGCCAGTCAGCCTTCTCAACCAATCAGAGCGCTCCACAACAGCGAATTCAACCAATCAGGAAGCGTTTTCTCCAACTAGCAAGTTAGATTAGCGTGAAATAGTTCGTCACTTTTTCGTCTTTTAAACCATCAAAATGCACTTTTTCTGTTAAAAATTGTAACGAAACAACTCCTAACTGTGTCCTGAGACGGCACTCAGCTTTTAAAACGTTTATCCATCTATTCAAAATACTCGTTCGAACTGAACAGAACCGAACCCACAGCCGGGTCTTAGCAGAACCTCGTACTTTTAAACAGAATAACGTCTTCCACAGCTCATCAGCTTTTAGTTACACGTAACAGACGTACAATTCAGCTTTCATAAAGACTCAATGACACAATTTCAGCTTTTAAAACATTACTAGCCCAACGCTTAGAACATGCAGCGTAAAGTTGCAGAGCCGAGCTCCAAGCGCGCAGCCCAGCCGCTGCGTAAACATTCACAGCTGATAAACCGTTACTTTTTCAACATGCCAACATTTAAAAAATCAATCTTACACGTATCAACAGTCATTTATGAGGCGTGCGGGCCACCAGTTTGTAGTGAGTCACGTGGGTACGTGTCACTTGTTGTAGTATGACAATATATCCCCGTTTATATGCATACTATATTCACGAGTTCTTCATTTTTCTGACTGTGTAATGCCGTGCATTGAATTTAACAGAAATGCGAACGAGAGACGTTATTACCTTTGACCCATCAAATGAATGGAGTCATTTATTTTCAGAATCAAAGTTTAACATCAAACATTTACATTAATTTGGCAAAATATGAAAATAATAACAGACAAGTTTCACAAATATTGAACTTCAAATCACTCGGCGGTGACTTGAGGACTTTGCTTCAGATATTTCTAAAAATATCTGTACTGATTTATGAGAGAGAGGTGAGTTTAAGAGGAAATTGAGATTTATCTTACAGAGAAATATGTGAGGGAATTAATATCTGTTGACCAGAAAATTGCACGCTCCCATCAGGTATCTCAGCTTGTCCCAGGTACACTTTAGTCGAAGAAGAAACCGTTACCTTGTTGACGATAGATCACCTCAGTAAGAATCCTTCAGACTGATATCAGCGTCTCCGTTGAGAACAGCTAAAATCCTTGGAGAGTCGTGCGTGGTTAGTTCAAACAGAATCATAATCCCAAAACGTCTCTGGATTCTCGGCAACTCTGACTCTTCATTGTCAGCAGCTCTCAGACTCTTTCAGATCTTCTCAGACTCCAACTCCAAAACTCTCCATAACTCTAGTTCTCTGGAATCTCTTGGAACCGACTGCACTCTCTGAATTCCCATGAATTCTCTTCTGAACTCCTTGAGAACTAACTGCACTCTGCCAGAACCGGGAAGTTGTCCCATTTTAAATGAGTTTACTTCCGAGTTTACTTCAGAGCTTTCTGATTCGTGGATGGACCAGAAAGAGGAGTGGTTTTGACGTAAGGTGTTTATCAAAAGTCGAGGTCAGAGAATGAAATTTGTTTAACAACTGACAGAGAGATTATTGCAGAAAAGCAGACTTCGTGGAGTCTCCACTCTGATATCTTCTCAAATAGTTAAACATGACATTTCTTCTTCAGTAAACATTTAGTTGACCGAAGCTTCAACTTTCACATACTTACGACTTGGCTCATTTCAGACAGAAAATCAAGAAATGCATATTAACCTGATTTCTCCTTTGAATGAGGAATAAAAATCATTACTTACTGTTTATGTAAAATAAAAATGAGTAGTTCTTTTCAACCTGTAAGCATTGAGTGAAACTAACACAATTTGATTATCAAACATTTGTAAAACAGTAATGATTATAAAGGATTGTCTTTTCTGCTTGATTAATTCAAGAAAGAAAGTCATCAGATGGCTCAGACTTATTCAGATCAATGAAAATAACAGTCTCTGTCCATCTGGTAGATTTGAGGTCATCAGGGTCAGATAAGGGTCAGATCATCAGGTCATCAGGTTCACTACAGTTGGTAGAACCTGTTTGAACAGTGAGGGAGAGATTGGATCAGCAGGGGAGCCTGAGGGTTTCATGTGACCAACAACTTTGTTTAACAATGGGAGTGTGATTGGATTGAAATTCCTGAAAGTGGCTGAACATGGGACAAAAACCGATGGGTCAACTGAGGAGCGGGGGATGGAAGATCTGATCAGCTCTACCTTACCAACAAAGAATCTTGTGAAGTCGTTACAGACGTCCACAGAGGCGTCCATGCATTCAGACAAAGGGCCATTAAGAATGGAATTTACAGCTGTGAAAAGGGTGCGGGGGTTGTTTTTATTTTCACTGATCAGTTGGGAGAAGTATTTGTTTTTTTCTGATTTGACGGTGTTTTGGTAATTTTTTAAACAGGTTTTTAGCAAAATGAAAGAAACCTGGAGTTGGTCCTTTTTCCATTTGCGCTCTGCTCTCCTGCACAGTCGTCTCGCTGCCCTGGTGGTCTCGTTTATCCACGGGTACTGGGTTCTCCTTGCTTTCCTGACTTTCAGTGGGGCCACCAGATCCAAGATCTTGGTGCAGGTCTCATTGTGGTGACTAAGCAGCTCATGAGTACTGACACAGGCAGAGGTTTCAGGAGTTGAAACAGCAGTGGTGATAAAAGCAGAGGAAAAACGAGCAGAGGTTGAAGGGTTGAATACACGACAGGTCCTAGGTGGAGTGGGGGATTTAGACTCACGAGCAAGAGAGATTTCAAATGAGATGGGTTTGTGATCGGATATGATAGCATCCCCAATTTCCAGATTTAACACAGATACACCATAAGACAAAACAATATCGAGAGTGTGCCCCTGCTGATGCGTGGGGCCAACAACATTTTGCACCAGGTTTAGAGAGTGGATCAGATTTGGCCAGATTCTACTGTCATGAACCAGAGGCCGGATCGCAAACAACAACAACAACCACTGAGAGGGTTAAAAGATTTATTGTGAAGTAAAGTAAAACTCTGGAGTAGGTCCGGTTCTGGGCTGGTTCCGATCTTCTGATTGGTAGTTCGTGATTGGGTAGTGTTGTAGTGGCGGGCTGCCAGTAGAAGTAGAACTGATGTTAAGGTCCACTGGAACGGAGTCCAACAGGCTTGCAACTAAAAGATAAAGGTTAGTAGATGCAGGGGGGGAAGAGACTAATTGGGGAAATGAATCTGTGGGAATCAGATTCAGTGGTAAGGATAAGTCCGTGATACAGAATGAGCTTGACCTTTAATCCGTGATCCAAAAAACAGGCAGAAGGGAAAGGCAGAGTTCATACCGTGAAGTCAGTTGTTCAGCAGAAGTATCCAGTACGTGATCCAAAAAGAGAGTCAAAAAACAAGAGCATGAGTCGGTACCTGATCAGATGAGCAAAAGCAGACGAGGGCTGAGGCAAAAGCGTGGTCGTGGTCAAGGCAAGGGTCATGAACGTGATGAGTCAATCAATGGAATGCTGGAAAGTCTACTGCTGATGAGACAGGATAGAGAATCTGGCCCAGACTGAGAGGAATGAGTGAGCTTAAGTACTGACTGGACCAGGTGGTGGAGCTGTGGGATAATGAGCGGTGACAGGTGACATGAGTTGAGTGATTACTGAGTGTGCAGCATGACAGAGGAGCTGACAGAGAGCAGAGCTATGACAGTTCATATCTTAGACGTTATTACTGTTTTTCTTATACATTTTATTGTTGGATGTAACTGGGACCTTGTGTACATAATTTCGCTCCACCACATGTATCACATGAGGTGCGAATGAATATAAAGAAACTCTGACTCTGACTCTGACTGACTCTGAAGGCTGGTCGTGCTGAAATAAATGGGCAAAGGTTGGGGAGGTGAACGGGCACTGCCTGCTCTCTGGGGAGGGGGTGGGTCTGTGCCAGTCGCCGCCTCATCCCCCCCATTTTAAACGCACTATTTAACAACATGCATCAACATCTTATTTGAGTGGGGGGAGGGAGGAGCGCATGGACGGCCCGACATGGGCTCTGTCAAGCTGTCTATGTGTGCCTGTTTGTCTCAAGTTGGATTTTAGGTGGTCCCCTCTCTTGGATCAGTTTTGGCCCCCCATTTGGTGTGTCGTGCTCCCCTCTGGTGGTGAGCCCCCCTGCCGCCGATGCATTGGCGGCTCTCAGCAGCTGGGGATGGGTGGTGGGGTGTGTGCGGGCCCGCCCTGGTGGCTGCCTGCAGGGGCCTGGGTGCCCTGGCTCTGTCACGCCTCTGTTGGGGGGTGGTATGACCTCGGGACTTGGGGCTTGGTGTCCATGGCGGATCCACTCTGGAGGGTCGGGTTGCCGGCGGGGCCTGTGGACTCGTCGCTACGGCCTCCTGGGGTTTCTGCATTGTGGTTGCTGGGGGTCGCCCAGGGCTTCCCTTTGCTTCTCTCTCTGGTGGGTGCGGGTGTCCCTGTTGGGGGACTCCCGGAATTCTGGGCTTGGGGCCCACTGTGTGTCTGTGGTTCCGGTCTTCCCTGTGTTACCTTCGTGTCCTGTGGGGATGGGTTTATGGGTCCCCACATCCACTATTGAACATTTTTATGGAGAAACCTTATAGTGATAAGCATGCTCACACAGGTGTTTAGATTCAGGTGTTTATCAGATACACACTCCGTTGGGTTGTGGTGGCCACTAAAAATATCTTGTATTACCATGTACTGTATAAAATACTTTCCAAATGATGTTATAAGTATCATTATATTTGTTGTTGTGGTTTCTCGGTTTTGTCTTTTTTTTTCTTTCCGCAGGTCTAGAGTCAGACTTCAATGATGTTGATTTGTGTTCTCTTAATCCCTCTCTCTCTCCTCTATTCCTATCTCCTTCTTTACATTTGAACTCTTCTCTCACTTTTCTGCTTTGTTATCTTCTTTGTTTTTTGTCCCCGTGTCCATTACATCTGGAACAAACCCAAAGCAAATTCTAATAAAATTTAATTTATATATCAAGTGGAGCATTAAGGCCAGCCATAATGCTCTGCTTGTGAAAGTAAATCTGTTGGGCATCACTTTGACACTCAGACAATAATTCTAAGTGTCACAATGCCGGACAGGACAAGGGGGAAAAAAAAAGGAAGAAAGAGAATTGAGGAGAAGCACCTTTCTGCAGATGTCTCAAAAGAAAAGATGGAGTTCACAGAACCCAGCATTTAACTGTCACCAGAACCCAGGGCTCCAGAATCCCACCACAGAGGAGTGGTAAATCCCAGCTGACTCCCATATGGACCCTCATCCCTCTAAGATGACAGGTGAACTTTGAGGAGACTTTAGCCTCAAAAGTTAACTGGAACATCTAGGCTGGTACCATTTTAAGCAGCTGTCGGACCATTCTGACATCTCATCCTGGTAGAACAGAGACGTTTAATGCCTTTCTGGTGACCCTACATCACAATAATCTTATCAGACAAACTACCGCTTGTGGGATATCTAGTCTTTTCTACCTCTACTTCCTTCTTACACAGTCAACGAGCACCTAATGGATCACACGTGCACCTGATTCCTGACCAGTACCTGCTGCACTATTTAAACCCGTGCCAGACGTTCAGCCAACGCTTGAGCATTGATTGCCTTTGTTCTGCCTCGTCCTGTTTTCTCGGCTCCCTCCTGACTCCTTGGCTGCTCTGGTCCTCCGAACCTGCACACCGGCATTACCCACTCAAGGCCCAACATTGGACTCTTCCATCCGACACCATCTGCAACCGAACCAACCGTAAGGAAGGATTTCATAAACAGAATAATTATTTATTGGACCATTTCTTTGGGATCAATTACTCATCCAATCTCCTGCTTCCCTCCGCAGCCCAGCCACCAGTTTTTCCTGCATTGTAAATAAATATCACTTTTTGTTTTACCTGAGTCTCGAGTCTGTTCAGTCTGCCATTTTGGGGTCATTAATACTCAGAATCATGTTACTGCTCACCTTAGACACAATTTTTAACCACGTCACAAAACAGCAACCAGTCCAAAATCTGCCTTTTAAGTTTCACTGATTTGAATAATCAATTAGACCTTTGATCAGTGGTGAGATGTAACTAAGTACAAATACTTTGTTACTGTACTTAAGTACATTTTTCATGTACATGTTCATGTTCATCTGTACTTTACTTAAGTAGAGTTAAATGTGGGTACTTTATATTTTTACTCCACTACATTTTACATCAAGTATCTGTACTTTCTACTACACTACATTTCTATAACGCGTTGCATTACAAGTTACATTCATGTTGTAGCTTTTGGATTTGTTTGTTACTTTGAAAGTAACCAATGGAGAGAGGGGAGCTGGTCCATTGAATGCAAAGTGGGCCGGTAATGTTAGGCCCGCCTTCAAGAAGAGCTGGGCCAATGACATATATTCTAGTATATATGTCGCTGAGCTGGGTGCACCCACAGCACCACTAACACACCCAAAATGGATTCCACCACAAGAGAGTCAGCCAGAAGATATGCTCCACCCACAGCCTTATTGAAAGACTGTTCAGTACAACAGGACAGACTCTCACTCCCAAAAGAGCCAGACTGGACTCAAAAATCTTTGAAAACCAACTTCTTCTGAACTTGAACAAGAAATTCTTGCTGCAATATTAAAATGTGTCAGTTCATGGGACGTTAGGAGACAAGAGATGTCTCCAAATGGCTCAACACTCGGGTCAAAGTTTTAAAAGTTGTGTCAGGAAGTTAAAATATTGTTCAATATTGACCCATTACAAGGTTGAATAGACAGTATTTTAACTAGAGTTGATGATAAACTGGAGTTGAAATGATCAGTGCCTATTTCTTTGTCAGTTGTGTCTAATGCCCCTTTTGTTCAGGCAAACAACTTTTACTTAAACATGTCTACTGAAGTTAAAATGACACATTAGTTTTGCTTTGTGTTAAATAAAAACTTTCAAAGGTATAATCCTCCCTATTTCTTATTTTGATTAATGACATTTAACATGTCATCCCTGAAATTCTGACACAGATGTAACAGACCGATTTTAGTATCAGAAACAGCACCAGAACTCGGGAGTAGTTTAAAAGTTTTATTTTTGTAACTGCTTCTGGTGGAGGCTTGGGTCCAGACAGTGGTCCAATCTATTAACAGGAGAGACAGGTTGCAGCAGATGAGTGCAGATTGCTGAGAGAGAGTGGTAGGAGCAGAAATTGGGTGATAGGCAGTGCAGGACCAAACAGGATAAAATAAACAGAAACTGAGGGGGATCCAGGGGCGAACTATGACAGAACCCCCTCTTTAAGGTTCGGCTCTTGACGGACTTCTAGGCTGGTCAGGGTGAGCCCTGTGAAAGTCCCTGATGAGAGACTTGTCCCATATGTGGCGGGCAGGGACCCACGAACGTTCCTCCGGCCCATACCCCTCCCAGTCCACAAGGTAGTGGGTACCCCGACCCCACCGCCTGGAACGGACGAGTCTTCTGATGGTGTAAGCCGGGGCACACCCAATGAATCGGGTGGGAGGAGGGGGGCCGGAGGCGGGCCCGAAACGAGGCTGTAAAAATGGTTTGAGTCTAGAGACATGAAAAGTTGGGTGCACCTTAAGTGAAGGAGGAAGCTTTAGACAAGCAGCCACCAGGTTAATCATCTTGCTTATCAGGAAGGGTCCAACAAAACGAGGAGCCAGTTTGCGACACTCAACCCGTAGGGGAAGATACTTGGTGGACAGCCAGACCTTCTGACCCACCTGATATGAAGGTAGAGTGGAGCGCCGCTTGTTGGCCTTCCTCACATAGGCTGCAGAAGATTTTAGGAGAGCTCTCCTAGCTTTCCTCCAGATGCGCTGGCATCTGATGGCTGCCCTGTGGGCCGATGGTACTTGGGCCTCTCTCTCCTGGACAGAAAATATGGGTGGTTGGTAACCAAAAACAACGTGAAAGGGGGACAGACCTGAGGCAGACGAGGGTAGTGTGTTCATGGCGTGTTCCACCCATGGGAGATTCTCAGACCATTTGTTGGGGTTCCCTTGACAAAGTAGGCACAGCTTGGTCTCAACTTCCTGGTTTGCTCTCTCTGACTGTCCGTCCGACTGTGGATGGAAACCTGAAGAGAGGCTGAAAGACACACCATGAAGACTGCAGAACTCTTTCCAAAATTTTGAGATAAACTGTGGGCCTCTATCGGAAACAATGTCTTTAGGGAGACCGTGCGGCCTAAAAATCTCTCTGGACATGATTAAACTAAGCTCTTTGGCAGTGGGGAGCTTGATGAGGGGAACAAGGTGGACCATTTTAGAGAAACGGTCTACCACAGTGAGGATGACTGTGAACCCAGAGGAGGAGGGTAAGTTGGAAATGAAGTCCATGCTGATATGGGACCATGGTCGAAAAGGAATAGGAAGGGGGCGGAGAAGACCCGCTGGGGGTCGGTGAGAAGGCTTTGCTTGATTACAAAATTGACAATAAATTACATAGTCTTTGACGTCTTTAGATAAGGTCCTCCACCAAAACTGTGATCTAACTACAGGGTGAGGGTTTTATTGATACCAGGGTGGCAGAAAATGTGTGAGTCGTGGTAGAGCTTGAGTACCTCTTTGACCTTGTTCTCAGGGACAAAAGCCCAGTCCTTGGGACAGTCGGATGGAAGCAGTAGATCCCTATTGGCCTGGCGTAGATCCAATTCAAGCTGGGTAATAGAGAGTCGCACAGTTTCAAGGAGGATGAAGCCCCCCTCAGAACTTGTTTTAGGAGATCCACTGCCCTCCATTATTCAAAAAAGGGCATCAGGCTTTTGTTTCTTTGTACCGGGTCTGTAAGATAAAACAAAGTCAAGGCGAGAGAAAAACAATGCCCATCTGGCTTGTCTGGGGTTCAGGCGCTTGGCAGTCTTAAGGTATTCCAGGTTCTTGTGGTCAGTCCATACAGTGAATGGTTCCTTGGCTCTCTCGAGCCAATGCCTCCATTCCTCGAGAGCCAGTTTAACGGAAAGCAGTTCTCGATCACCCACATCATAGTTCTGCTCTGCAGCAGTGAGGGTCCTAGAGAAAAAGGCACAGGGATGTATTCTACCCTCGCTGCTGCTCTGGCTGAGAACTGTTCCAGCTCCAGTATTGGAGGCATCAACCTCCACAATAAAGGGTCTATTGGAGTCCGGGGCATGGAGAATCGGAGCTGTGGAAAACAAGGCTTTTAATTTCCGAAAAGCATAGTCGGCAGCAGGATTTCATGTGAAACGGGTGTCAATAAACCAGGTGTCTGTGGCGATGATACATGAACAGACCACCAGCTTTAAGAAGAATGAAGCCTGATCAAAAGTTCTCCTCAGCAACATAAGGACTGAACCCCTGCTTTAAATCCAGCTAAGAATGATAATGTGTAACCAAAAGTGTTTTACTGTTTTAATAATATGTAACCAAACTGTTTTACTAATAATCAACACATAATCAAGTAATGGAAGTATTAATCTTTAAGAAATTGTATAATCCTTTGTATGATTGTGTGAGATGGTAAGGTAAAGAGGCCTCATGTAACAGAGAGACATGTCTGAGCATGTCCACCTAAGAACAAGTCTGGACATGCCTCGAGCCATAGAGGAAAACAAGAAGTCACAAGGTTTAAGCACGACTCATCTCATGATGACTCATCTTTGAGCAAAACAAGTTCTGGAAAGTACCAGAAATCTGGTTTGAACCGGTTGAGGTGCAAAACAGCAGAGAAGTTACTGGAAAAGAAATGATGTAATTTTCCATAACCCCTCCTTAAGAGGAGGAGGGATGAATGAGTCTTTAAATACAGATTGACCAGAACAATACGGGGTCAATGCAAAGTTGGAGTTGAACTGGAGGAGCTGAGCAGAGGGAATTACAGGCGAGGGGCAGCTCATCAGAATCAGAGGGAGCCCAAAAAGGAGATTGGATTTTACCAGTTTTGAGATGATGATGGAAGTTAACTCTTTTCTTCACTGACATGGGATTGGATGTAAGCTTTCTTTTCGTCAACACTCGAACTGGATGAGTTTCCTACTTCTAAAATTGCATGACCTGGGCCCGTCCAAACTCTGATCTTCTAATTTGGAAATAGTTGCACTTGCCTCTGAGGTCGGCCTGGATCTCTCTCCTAGAGGACAGGAAATTTGCCCTTACCCCCACGAGTGTCTCACTAAGGGGCATTCCAAAATCATGGTAAGCGGACGACCTCATTCTTACTCTGCTCTAATTAAATTATTTCATCAAATTGGAAGAACAGCATACAGAATAAATTTGGGAGTACTGAATTGGCTACTAGTGAGATTTGCTCGAAGGTGTTTCTGGTTCATGAGGGAGCTGAGAGAGAACATTTTTTGGCTTGAGTTGTGAAAGGTCTCTGTGAAGGTAGTATCTGTAACCCTCAAGGGCTCTTGAGGTTTAGAGTTTCACAGATAGTAGTCACCACCTTGTTTAGGGAAGAAAGTGTATCCTATGTACTCATGAAAATTTAATCATTATAAAATTGTGCCTGTTGCTGTACCCCTGCGCAAATTATTGATTAAAAGCAAAGCAAAACGTACAAATTTGGACTATTATTTCACCCTTAAAGAGCAAAACATGGAAATGCTTGGGTCATTTAACAACACCAATAACAGGAGGTTTTAGTAAAGGTTTCCTAGCTGATAAACAACATCCTTGTGCCCGTTTCCAGGGCCCTAAAGATTACCAGAACAGTTAACAATTGCAACGCTAAAGTGAGAGGTGAGCGGCCACAACGCGAGTTTCTCTGGACCAGAAGATCCATCCCGGCTGCTTGAAGGATCGAGGTAACAGAGTGAGATCAGGGTGTGACTCACGGATTTAAGGTCGTTAATATTCTGGATGAATCACCTCACCGCAGCCTTAACGAGGCTACTTTAGACAGCTACAGGTAATACCACGGCGCTGAAGTGAGTTTCCGGACCCCTTGGAGGAGAGGCTGCAGGCAAAGGAGTTATCGCTACCTCCAGTGGTTACCTTTGCCCATCGGTAAGCAGACATGGCACCCCAGATGGGACCAGAACAGTCCCAGAAGTGAGGACGCGCTACAGAGGACTGATAGGCGTCAGTAGAGCAGCTCTAGAGAGTAAGGAGCTGTCAGTGACTGGGAGACCCCCCAGTTAGTACCCCCAATAGATCACTAGAGGCTAGTGAGGAGGGGTAGAAGGCTTACGAGGGTTACTGACCATAATCCAGAATCGTAGGTAAGCAGCTAGTCTGTCCTAGTCCAAAACGTTAGGATAAAGTCTGGAGACTTTGAGGACCGACAAACTCGACCCGACAAGAAAAGACATAAAGATGGCCTCAGGAGAGGCATCTACGAGTGTAGAGCCAGACAAAACCGAGCCGGCTCAGGTGAGCCAAAAAGAACAGAAGCCAGTAGAAGGAAAGACAGATGGCCAAAAGATAATGGTACAAAGTAAAGGAGAAAAACCAGTAGGAATAACCAAGGCGGAAGTCATCCTATATGGAAAAGGGTATCATACCTGGAATCCAGCAGTGAAGAAAATACTAAGAGAAAGTAATCCCCAGCTAGATAGAAAAGCTCTAGAGGACGGACTGGAAAAATTTATAAGAGAAAAAGGAAGGTTTTGCTGTACGAAAGCCCGGAAGGGAGTCCAAACGGTGGTGGTAAAAGACCCAGGCGAAGCAAAATCAAAAAAAGAAGTAAAAACGTGGTTACAATGGTGGGTGCAACAGATAGAGACACAAAAACAAACGACCATAGTGTCAGTAATTAGCCCCTCAATCGAGTATGACCCTATAGTAAAGATGATATCCAAAGTGACAGGATTAGACGGGTACATCACAAACCCTCTATGCAGGGCAACAGCAAAATATAAAGAGTGTGAAGAAGAATTGGCAAGGATGAGGGAGTATAGAAAAGAGAAAAAATCAGAGATGGATCCTGAAAGTGAGCACAGCTCCATTGCACAAACCCCCGAAGCGTCGGAAAATGAAGAAGACCAAAGCGAACCAGAGGACGAGGTTTTAAAGAATATACCCCCCCTCAATATTAAAAGGGAAGGAGAAAACCCAGGAGGCACAAGGCTATGGCAGGGAGCTTACCCTCCAGCCTCTCATCACCCCCCCACGTTCGTGAGCTCCACTCCAAACCTGAGTGCGTACAGAGAAACTCCCAAATACCATTCTGATACAGACGAGGAAACCAGAGCAGAGCAACTGAGATTATTAGCAAGTATGATCAAAAAAGAAAACAAACCTGATGAAAGTAATAATGAGAGCATAGGGTGTAAGGACTATCTTAAACAGGTTGACAAGAACCTAGACCTGCTCGCCCAAAGCATAGTGGACAGGATGGGGAGGCTCGAAACCACTGAAACCGGGTGGGCAGACAGGGGGTTACGAGGAATGCGAGAACAGAGACAGACAGAACCACTAAAAAACCAGCCGATTAAACAAGAGAATCCTAAACAGAACCCCTCAGGAGAAACCCAAAAAACTTATGGGAAAAAGAAGGCTAAAGAAAAACACTTAAAACCAGAACCTGAGTCAGACTACAGTCAAGAGGAAGGGGAAAAAGAAAATTCACAAAAGAAACAAAAAATTAGGCAAACAGCAGGGCTCAAACAGGTTCTAGAACCACTCCCGAAAGAGACTCAATGTGTGAAGTTTCAAAATGGTACCCGAGTATACCAAGTGATAGGGACACCATGGTCTATAGAGGCAGATGCGTTACTGGTGTTTACAAATCATAAATACAAAATCCATAACTCAACCTACAGAAAAGCTTTAAAGAAAGTAGCCGGTAGGGAGTACCAAGTTGAAATAAAACAACTCGCCGGTGGACCACATAGCGAAGAGCCAGAAGCAAGAATGACCAGTGGAGCCGATGCCCCGTACTATGCGATAATACACATCCCAATTCGAAGCTATAAAGAAGCAACCGATGAGACCAGGTATCTCAAGGAAATGTTAGAAGCTCTGCAGAAAGGAGTGTTCCGAGCCATAGAGTTCGGCTTCAGGCGCATAGTGATAGGAATAGATGGGCTCCGGTCCCATCATTTGCAGTGGGAAACGGCTGAGAGAATAGCGGTCAATTCAATGACGTATCTGGCCAAAGACATGCCAGCGGGAGCCCACTTAAAAGAAATGATAATAGTGACCCCCACTCATCTAGATGAAGATCGGAAATCCAGGGTTGTGGCCGCAATGACAAAACGAGAAGAGAAACCAATTAAAGAACCCCTAAAGTTAGGGAGAGAACACACAGAAAAATCATCGACACCGGGATCATCACAGGGAGCCAAGAAAAGTGAAGACCCGTTAAGGATCAGTCCTCAGGGGTCAAAAATGTCCCTGACCTCATCTACAGAACATGACCTGATAAGTACAACCACAAGACGACGCAGAAGCGGAGCAGACCCACGAGAGGGACAGCCAAAGAGAGAGACAGTAACAAAAATACAACCCTTAAACATAGAGAGTGAGGAGGATGACGACGAGAGCTCTCAGGGAGAACCAGATGTAGACCCGAGTCAGGAAGACACCGATGACGAAGGTAGTGCCAGTCTAGGATCAATAGCAGGCCAATACGACGGTCCAGTTAAGCCATTAAGAATAGGACAAAGAAAAGGACAAAAGAAGGGAGTAGAAATACTGGACGTACATAGAGTATCAGAAAGGTTAGCCAGGGACTTGAGTTGGGGCCCGGTGCAGGCGAGTGATGGGCGTCGAACTTACATCCCTGAAGCTGGCCAAAATCACTATGACATTCCACCAATATGGGCAGACAGGTCAGAAGAGACAGTGGAACTGACTGTTAAAGCTACTTTGGGAGAGTGGGCCAACATTTTAATGATGCCCTCATACCCCACATTGGCAGCCCACAAACCCCTAACTAGTAAATTTAGGACCGCTTATTTAGGGATAGTACATGATGTGATGCTGAGAAGAATGAAAAAGACGGCCTACAAGTATGCCCAAGAAACAGAGAAGAAACTGCGAGATGAAATATCGGCCGATGAGGAAGATGATACATACCCAGCCGAGACAAGCCCACCGTATCAAATGCCTGAATCAACCCATGAGCCCAGGCAGGCTAGACAAAACCAAGCCCCAGGCCCAGAAACTGACAGTTATCGTGAGTACAAAAAGCTGAAAACCTTAGTGAGAGAAAAACAACCCCAGGAGACCACCGAGGAATACATCAAAGATGTGTGGCCCATGGTAGTTAGCTCCACTGAGTGCGATGCAGCAAAAAAGTTGTGGCTAGGTAATGTCACCACAAACCCAATGAGCAAAGGGGAATCAGCTCAAAGCCAGTATGAGAAACTAGTCCTAGAAGACATGGACGACGAAGACTCTCACATTCAGCGGGCGAGAATGCGCATGGATCAAGGCCAACGCCTTACCCCAGTTTGGTATCAACTTAAACAAGTAATTCCCCCTAAAAGGTATGTTAAGGCCTTAAGGATCGTATCCAAGGGAAGAAGGGGAGAGCTCACCTTTGCCAGAATGCCTCATGAAACTAATGACGCCCAGATAGACCAAGCAGTAAAATCGTATGACCTAGAGCAGCTGTTCTGGGAAGAAAAGAAGAAAAGTGAGAGCAGGCAAAGCCAAAAACCACCAAAGCCGACACAAAAGGCCCCTCAACAGCCACAATACAGAGAACAGTTCCCGAGACAGCAAGGGACACAGTACAGGGAAAGACCACCGAGGCAGTCAGAACCTCAATATAGGGACCAACAACCAAAACGATTTTCAGCTCCAGCTTCAAACTCCACACCACAGAAAGGAGGTAAATACCTACCCCCAGAAGAATATGCAAAACTGACCCCAGAAGAAAAAAGAGCCCTCCATGAATCCCGTGAGAAAGGGAGTGGAGGGCCAGCTAAATAATGACAGATAGGTTGCGGGTCACTCTGGAAGATGCCTATTGGGAGGGGGACGAAATCTACACTAAAGTAGAGGGAGAACCTTACCTAATAGATTCCGGAGCTGAGGTGTCTATGACTCGCAAAAACCTAAAAACAGTAGGACACCTGACAGTTCAGTTAGCAAACGGAAAAATTGAAACAATGCCGTATGGGTTATGGCAAGGAATTGTGTGGATAAAAGGGCCTTATAACCTCATGACAATTACAGATCTGAAAGAACTAAGGAAACCAAAGAAGAACCGAAGAGCCTTAAATAGAAGGTTAGAGAAGTTAAAATCTAGGCTAGTAAAAATAGGGTTCACACACAAGCAAAATGAGTCCGAAGACTGGTATAAACCTGTAAATATCCCTGAAGTGACAAAACAAAAAATAGATGAGAGTGACTTCTCCCCAGCTGGAAAAGAGAAGTTAAAACAAATACTAGAGAAAGCCTCAATAGCCAGATTTAAAAATGATTGCGGGGATCTAGGCCCAAAGTTTGTACATATAATCGAAGGAGGAGTTCACCCACCAGTAAGACAATATCCCCTGAATCCAGGAGCAGTGGAAGAAATGAACAAAATTGTGAAAGAATTAGGAGCGTTAGGAATTATTAGGGAAGAAACAAACCCCATAACTAACAGCCCAATCCAAGCAGTTAAGAAGCCCGAATCAGCAGGAGGAGGGTGGCGACCAGTGATTAATTTCAAAGCCCTTAACAGACGAACAGTAGCCAACAGAGCGAGTCTAATCAACCCGCAGGGCACCCTAAAAACTCTACAAGTGAAAAAGTACAAATCTTGCATTGATTTAGCAAATGGATTTTTCTCTCTTAGGCTGGCAAAACAATCACAGGGAAAGACAGCTTTTACCCACCAGGGAAAAAGCTATGTTTGGCAGCGGCTACCGCAGGGATATAAAAACTCTCCTAATGTATTTCAGTCGGTCGTGATGGACGTGCTCAAACACTTAGGCGCCACAATTTACATCGACGATGTGTTTATCGCAGATGACACGGAGGAAGAGCACCTGGAGAGGTTAGCTAAAGTGGTGCAGCGAGTCACAAAGGCAGGATTGAAACTGAATCTGAAAAAATGCCAGCTTGGACAGTTCCAAGTTAATTATTTAGGGTTTCAAGTGACAGCAGACCTAGGACTCTCAGAAGGGTATAGGGAGAAACTCGAACAAATTCAGCCTCCTGAGTCAGAGAACGACTTACAGAAGATCTTAGGACTGTGTAACTATGTGAGAGATCATGTCCCTAACTATCAGAGATACGCCAAACCACTGTATGCCTGCCTAAAGAAAAAAGAAAATGACAGTCAAACCAATAGCAAGAAATTATGGGTCTGGACGGCAGAAAACCAACAGAACTTAGAAGAGCTTAGGAAAAAGATTCAGGAAGCAGTAAGGCTGGAACCAAGAAGCCTAATGACAAAACTCATAGCTGAAGTCAGCTGCGACAGTGATGATGCCATGATAGCCGTGAAGAACGAGAACGGTGGATTAGTTACTCTATGGAGTTACACCTTGACCTCAGTAGAGAAAAAGTTTCCTCAGGAAGAAAAAGAGCTAGCAGTGCTTGCTAGATACTGGGGGACATTAAAAGATTTGGCCCAGGGGCAGCCCATTAGGGTAGTGACACAAAGCCAAGTGCACAAGTATCTCAGAAAGGGGACAATAGAAAGTACCAAAGCTACTAACACAAGGTGGGGTAGATGGGAAGATATTCTATTAGACCCGGATTTGGAGATAGGCCCTGCACAACCAGTGAGTAAAAAAGCAGCCAAAGAAGTGCCCGAAGAACCGAAGCAGCACGACTGGACTCTCTACACAGATGGATCCAAAAAAGGGTCAGATCAGGTAGCACATTGGGGATTTATCCTCAAATATCAGGGGAACGAGTGCTGCCGTAGAAGGGGGAGAGTACAGGGTAGTGCACAAACAGGCGAAGTTACGGCAGTACTCGAAGGACTGCTAGAACTAACTCACAAGAAGATAAGAACGGCTAAAGTAGTGACAGACAGCCACTATTGCGCACAAGCTCTAAAAGAGGATCTAGCCATCTGGGAAGAAAATGGATTTGAAAGTGCGAAGGGCAAAGTGGTAGCTCACCATGACTTGTGGAAGAAAATAGCTGAGATCAGGCTAAATCTGAAGTTAGAAGTAGAGCACCAGAAAGCCCACACTAGAGAGGGAAAATACTGGCAAGGCAACGAAGAAGTTGACCGCTATGTACAGCAGAGAAAAATAGTCTTTGTCGGGATCGAGGAGTGGGACAGAACCTCCGAAGGTCGGAGGGTCCCAGAGAAGTACGTGGAGCAGGTTGTACGGAGCGTGCATGAGGGTCTAGGTCATGCAGGCGTACAACCCACACGTAAGGAGTTGGAGTGTCAGGAGCTCAGGATCCCGTTGAAACAGGTCCGCAAGGTGTTGCAAAACTGTGATGTATGTGGTCAATACAACGCAGGAAGGCGAGGGCACCGAGTGGATGGACAGACCATCAAGAGTACCACACCATGGGGTTCAGTATGCATGGATGTAGC
>NW_023618867.1:20793-21316 GCF_014905685.2 Nematolebias whitei
AATTAACTTAAAACATTTGTTTTTTTAAACGCAGACATGAATGTACTGAATTACATATTTATTGAAAACTGCACCAGAGCAGCACACTTAAACACACCAAGATCTTTACAAACTTGGTCAAACATGTAAAAACAACACAACTTTAATTTGTTCAGTCAGTACACTAGAGCGTGACGTCACTCAGAGCACAAAGCATAGAACTAGAGTGAACAGATCTGCTGAGTCATGGATCGGTCACATTGTCACTGGTACCCAATCCAGAAGTTTTTTCCGATATCTATACCAATACCGATATTGGTATCGGATCGGTGCATCTCTAAAATGAACTTTCCAAGGTAAAAGTTTACTTTATCTGAACCAGCAGTGTTTCCCCTACCATTATACAAGCAGGGCGAAAAGTCTACCCCCTCCCCCCCCAACTCTAAAACTGTCGGTACAAACAACACACGGCGAGATGAGAGCCCCGCTATGGCAAGTTATTTAGGGGAAACACTGACCAGTGGTTTTTACTTAGTTTATGTGT
>NW_023618867.1:21416-22513 GCF_014905685.2 Nematolebias whitei
AAAACTGTCGGTACAAACAACATGGGGCGAGATGAGAGCCCCGCTATGGCAAGTTATTTAGGGGAAACACTGACCAGTGGTTTTTACTTAGTTTATGTGTGTTGTCAATAAACCAGGTGTCTGTAGTGATGGTGCATGAACAGGCCACCAGCTTTAAAGAAAAATGAAGCCTGATCAAAAGTTCTCCTCAGCAACATAAGGACTGAGCTTCTGCTTTAAATCCAGCTAAGAATGATAATGTGTAACCAAAAGAGTTTTACTGTTTTAATAATGTGTAACCAAACTGTTTTACTAATAATCAACACATAATCAACTAATGGAAGTATTAATCTTTAAGAAATTGTATAATCCTTTGTATGATTGTGTGAAATGGTAAAGTAAAGAGGCCTCATGTAACAGAAAAACAAGTTCTGGAAAGTACCAGAAGTCACAAGGTTTAAACACGACTCATCTCATGATGACTCATCTTTGAGCAAAACAAGTTCTGGAAAGTACCAGAGATCTGGTTTGAACCAGTTGAGGTGCAAAACAGCAGAGAAGTTACTGGAAAAGAGATGATGTAATTCTCCATAACCCCTCCTTAAGAGGAGGAGGGATGAATGAGTCTTTAAATACAGATTGACCAGAATAAAGCTGGGTCAATGCAAAGCTGGAGTTGAACTGGAGGAGCTGAGCAGAGGGGACTACAGGCGATGGACAAGCTCTTCGAATCAGAGGGAGCCTAAAAGGGGTTGGATTTTACCAGTTTTGAGACGATGATGGGAGTTAATTCTTTCTTCACTGACATGGGATTGGATTTAAGCTTTCTTTCATCAACCCTGAAACTGGATGAGTATCCTACTTCTGTGCTTGACCTAAGGCCCGTCCAAAACCTCTGATTCTCTAATTTGGATTAGTTGTACTCGCCTTTGAGGATTCGGCCGGTGTCTCTCCCCTAGAGAACTGGAAATCTGCCCTTACCCTATGGTGACTCACTAAGGGTCACCTCAAAATCATGGTAAGCGGACGACCTCAATCTTACTCTGCTCTAATTAAATTATTTCATCAGATTGGAAGAACAGCATACAGAATAAATTTGGGAGTACTAAATTGGTTAC
>NW_023618868.1:0-22498 GCF_014905685.2 Nematolebias whitei
TTGTGCCATTTTCAGCGTCCTTTAGCTCATTTCAGCTTTTTTGTGTTGGTATCGGCTTCCTTTAGCTCATTTCAGCTTCTTTGTGTTAGTATCGGCTTCCTTTAGCTCTTTTCAGCGTCTTTGTGCCATTTTCAGCGTCCTTTAGCTCATTTCAGCTTTTTTGTGTTAGTATTGACTTTCTTTAGCTCAATTTCGGCTTCCTTTAGCTCATTTCAGCTTCTTTGTACTAATTTCAGCTTTTTCCTGCTTTTCAGCTATTTTTTAAAGGTATTTTGCTACTAATTTTATCATATTTTCTGCTTTTTTATTTCTGCCTTTTGTGATTCTTTTGAATAATTTCAACTTTTGATGATCCTTTCAGTCTTTCTGCTAATTTCATAAAAAAAAAAAAAAAAAATAAAAATAATTAAATCCTTTTTTTTTTCTTCTGATTTCAGCCTTTTCTGCTCACATCAGTTTGTTTCTGTATTCAGCGTTTTCTCCACATTCTTCTTTTGATTTCCTGCTTTCAGTAAATGTCAGCTGTTCAAATTCAACTTGCGTCAACAGTTTAGTGATGAAACCCTTTCAGCTGGGTTCAGCTTCTTCAGCAGCTTTCAGCACAAACCATTCAGCAGTAAGCATCCACGCTGAATTTTCACAGGAGCTAAAGTTTCTCTAGTTCTCTCTTTTCTAGTTTTGTGCAAGTCTGGGAGTTGTAACGTTGCGTCAGCACGGTTTCATAGTGAACTTGTTTCACACGTTCCCATCATGTTCACAGCTAACTGCAGCAACAGAACCAGTGTCACGAACACTGTAAACACGTGAACATCTGGAGTAGAAGGCTGCGGCCGGCCTCCCATGGTGCCCGTCCTCAGGCTCATCGTCGTCCCGGGGTTCAAGCGGCTGTTTGAGAGACAACCTGCCGTGTCAGACGTTCTTCATACCTTCCATTTGCTCCAGGATCAGGGAAACCCTGTCCTGACACGACGAGTAGAGCCCCACGGTTGCAGGTGAAGAAATCTTCGTCAGAGTCTTAGACAGAGCGTAGGCGTAAACATCGTCTGAAAACAAATTTATATAAAGAAGACAGCATGAATAAATATATATATTTATACTGCAGGCTTTATTCAGCTAGATTTATATGATGCTTTTGTCCAAGAACTTCTTAGATCCATAACTTAGAGTTGAAGAAATATTTGAAACAAGTATTACCGATAATACAGAAACAGAGGAGTGTGAGTGCTGACTCAGTTAAGACTCTGGCAGCAGCATTTTGGATCAACTGAAGACTTTTAAAAGAAGTATTTGGACACCCAGATGATAAACCATTGCAACAGTCCAGTCTAGACGTGACAAATGCATGAACCAGTTTTTCGGCATCATTTTTAGATGTTTCTAATTTAGTGATTTACGCAGGTAAAATCCAAACAGGATGCAATAAATCGGTCTAGTTTTCAAAGTGTTGGTTTAAATTTTACCTAAAGGCTGAACCACCAGAGTGAAAACCTGAGACATGTCGTCTACATGCAGGCACCTGTGATGTCCTCTGAAATCACTCACCTGTCGTTGGCGTCTTCATGGCGGTGTACACGGGACACGCTGCCCTCTCAGAAAATGTCTTTGATCTGTGGAAAATAAGAAGCAGAGAGGCTCTGAGTGCAGAAATCTGCAGCTGTGTGAGAATCTCTTTAGCTTCGGCTCTTCACAGGAAGTCTCCAGTCTTATCAGGGCGTGGTGAACTTTCAGCCTACTTTCATGCAACTGTTGCTGATTTATTTAGAAAATAAAGCATTTAGATTTATTAACTATTAAAATGGCATTGCTGCTTGCTGTCAGTAAAGTGTGTTTTTGTTTAACTGTTAGCAAAATATCTTATCAATTATAAGACGGGTTTGAACGAAACTCTCAGGGATTAGTCAATAAATGCGCATAACTGATTAACCTTTGGAGTCAGCCTAATTCAAAATGGCTGCTACAGCTTACAATGATCACAAACACATAAATGGCTGGAACTCCGTTAGTTTGACAAATTATGAGCTAAAATTGTATGTGGTAGTAGCTGAGGGTCATCTTTGACGCATGCATTTAGGCAGGTAATGTGCATTTCATAAGGAATTCTGTTTTATTTACTGATGCTTTACAATTTTACCTTCTGTTCTGTGGGATTACCATTTTATACACATTTTTCATTTAACAGATTTTTTTTTTTAATATCAAATTTTAATCGACTCCAACTATTTTCTCTATAGATATTTTCATTGACTGGCGTCGTCTCTGAAGATTTCGACGTATATTTGACGGAATTCCTGACTTGTTTCAGTTTTGCACGATTTTCAACTTAATTCTCCACAGATGTCATCTGACAAGACTTTTGTTTTGTTCGTAACACCTACATAACTGACCTCCTGCTGGTGCTGACGGGAGCCGGACAGGTTCTGTTCATGTTTGAAACATCCTGATAGGCTGGTCCTGGTCCAGTTCTTCACCTCAATGGTGTGTTGGTCTGATGAGGGTCAACCACTCTGTTTGTTTCGTGCCCTCTGGTTATTGATGTTCTCTGACAGGATGGACGGACATTACCCCCTCCGACTCCTCTTGTGATGAGTTTTATTTATTTATTTATTTATTTTTGGGACAGCATTGACTTTGTGTGTTTTTCAAGGCGTTCCAGAACTGATGACCCAACAAGAGAGTCACAAACTCTTGACGGTCTGTTCACCATCCTGGGATAAGACTTGGATGTTGGTGTGGGGGGGACATTATCTTCACCGGAACGAGTGAATTTAGAGAACAGGTGAAGTTTTACAAAAGCTCACTGAGAATGTGTAACCCACTATCAGGCCGTCACGTTTATCTTTATTTTAAAAGCATCCAACCAGATTAAAGGCCCATTGTTCCTTTAAGGAATGCACATAATCTACCTCCTGTCATTCCAGAGTTTTAAACAATTTAAACAAAGATTTTCTTATAATGAGAAATGATAAAGTTAATGCCAATTTGGTCAAATCTTTAAAAACAAACAGCAAAAACAAAAAAATTAAACATTGCGTAAAGTACCAAGCAAGATTGTGAGATCTCATGGAGTCCGTTAGTGCGTGTACTGTGTGTTGGGAATAACTACATCAGATCTGAGCTTGTAAAATTCACTGAGCTTTGTCTGTTTCTGTTTTAAAAAGGTTAAATAGCTGTGGCGGCCATCTTGAATAGGGTTTACTCGAACAGCTGATTAGTTGTTGATCCAATATTATTTCCTGAATGTTTCATTGAAATTCATCTTTTGGTTTATAAGATATTTTGCTAACAGACACAGTTGGAATTATCATCGTACATCTTTTCTTTCTGTAGCAGGCAAATAAAATAATAAACTTTAAAAATGAAATTAAATAATGTACTTTTTTAACCCATGAGTCTATAAAAGCATTTTCACGTTTTTTTATCTTGTTTAATTGATCTTTTCTCTGCAGTTGATCTAAGTTGTAGTGATTTTTGTACAGTTCACATTATCAGTTTGTTCTCGAAAGACTAAAACATGGTCAACAAACCAACATTTTAAGACTTTATTTCTATAAATGGCCTCCCACATGAATGTTGCCTCAATTTATTAAAAAACAAACAAACTACAAACTGTGATTTTTGTGGTAATAAATTATATTGAAATCAAGGTTCAGCTCTAATTCAGTTTTTATACGCTGACTGCGTCTGAATTTAACAATGGAAGAAAAGATGTGACATCTGAGGCAGAAGGGATAAAACTTTATTACAACCCTGTTTTCCTGCAGATACTTGAATTTGAGGCATTTTCTTTAACACCTTTGAGATAATCTCCTGATTGAGTCTGTAGCTTTGTTTCATGTCCTTTCCCTGTTGAGACCATTAATCATATTTCTAACAACTGCTTTGTCCGTTTCCACTTTTGGTTACATATTTTGTGTTCACGCTCTTGCCTGAACTCGCATGCTGGCTCCAAATGACTGCAGAGCCGAAGCTTTCATTTAGCATTAGGTTTATATTTACCTTTGATCCTGGAGCACAAAACTATAATCATGAAACTTCATAAAATTGACTGATATGAACTTCCTGGACAAAAAGATGTTTCTGTATAAACAGGCTTACCGGGAGGTTTCCAAGTTCACATCAGATTTCGGCTTCAAGTCATTTCAGATGGTTTTACTTTGTAAACGCCTGAAACACAAAGAGCCAGCAGTTCCTGCTAAGGCGTGGTGACCTCACACGAGACTTCACAACTCCGATAAGAGAAGAAAAAAAAAGGTGCACCTGATAAACATAGGCTGTGTCTATAGGGCCTATGCTATCCAGGAAGTGAGGTCACACACAGGATTAAATTACAGCCTTTCTGAGACCAATATATATATTTTTTATTACCGCACTCTCTTTTCTTCTGCTCCCAATCTTCTTCCTGTTTACAGGATCTGAGAGAAGTGTCTGAAATCATTGCAAGGTAAAAAATAATAAAATAAAATCTCCTTCCTTCAAACTGCTTCTGGCATCAACTGTCCCAACCTTTTCATTTTGTGGAAAAAAAAAAAAAAATGGAAACAAAGGACCCCCCCCCCCCCCCCCCCATAGCTTTGGGTCTGCATGATTCATGAAGTGCATTTTCTGGTTTGGGTTCCCTCGGGTTCAGATTGACTGGATCGCTGTGCTCGGCGTTAGCTGATACACAACGCAGTAAAAGATGCCAAAAGAGCCTCGCCGGAGCTTTTCTGCCCAAAAGTAGAATTTGTTTTGACATAACTGGTTAGTCAAGCTTTAAAAAAAAAACATGCCAAAAGCCTAATTTCCCTTGACATATTTACTTTAGCTTTTATTTTATTTTTATTTATTTGCATGCCCGTGCTCATATTGTGGTGTCAAAACAGACTTTGCAGCACAAACCTTACATGAACTGCAACCAGTTCAACCAGGGGCTGAGATGGGGTGGAGGTAGGGCAGCCACCTTGGGACCAGAAAGTTGTGGTTCGACTCCCAGTCTTTCCCACATGTTGTAGTGTCTCTGAGCAAGACACCCAATCCCCAATTGCTCCTCGGGCGCCTACATAGCTGCCCACTGCCCCACCTGGATATACGCATCTCTGGTTTGATGGGTTAAATGCAGAGTACTAGTTGTGCCATTGTGTGGGAACATACAATGATGACGATCTCTGACTTCCCTTCATCTGCCCGAAGGAAATCATTTCAAGGTGGCTGCTACTACGGTGGCCGACAGGTACAAACGCACCGCCAACAGGTAGCATGTTTGCACTTGTCAGCCACCGACTTCTCTTAATGTACAACTTAAAAAAAACAAAACAAGCAAAAATATTTTTTGTCTTTGCAGACATTATGATGATAAGATTCTAATGTTTTGTCTCAATAAATTAATTTAATTGTGTGGCTCCTGGGTTGACGAGACAATAGTTGTAATGTTTTTATATATATTTTTGCTACGAACGCAGCATCATGAAGGACCCCACTTACCCAGCACACACTTTTTGCCCCACTCCCCTCAGGAAGGAGGTTAAGGAGCATTAAGTGTAGAACCACTAGACTGAGGAACAGCTTCTACCCTGAGGCTGTTAGACTTATGAATATCTAACCAGGACATTCACTGAAAAATCACATGTTGCTGCTGATCTGTTTCATGTTGCTGCTGATCTGTTTCATGTTGCTGTGTTCATGCGTACTCATCTGCTCATATGGACTCATATTTGTGCTGCTGTTCGGTGTATTGTTTCTATGCTACTAGCACTTAGTGTTAATGTTTTCTTAGTTCATATCTTAGATTTTATTACTGTTTTTATTTTACATTTTAATACTTTGTTGGATGTAACTGGGACCCTGCGTATACAATTTCATTCACACCACATGTACCACATAATGGCAAATAAAGAATCTTGCATCTTGAATGTTGAACTGAATGACCGCTCATCTGTCTGAATCCTCAAGTCTTTTTAGGGTGCTTCAACTTTGAATGACCGTCTAACTTCTCAATAAAACTGTGTGACCTTTGACTTCAAGGGGATCCGACTCATTTTACTATATCATCAGACCTTTATTTACCACCAAAAACAGATTTCTACATACAATACCACAGTTTAATCTCACGTCCCTTTCTGGGTTGGCAGTGAGGTTCTGCCACAAGTGGAGGAGTTCAAGTAGCTGTGGGTTTTGTTCACAGTGTGGGAAGAATAGAGTGTGAGGTTGACAGACAGACCAGTGCAGCTTCTGCAGTATTGCGAACATTGTGCTGGTCCATTATAGTGAAGTTGGAGTTGAGCTTCAAGGAGAAGTTTATTGTCAATGCTCCTACCCTCACCTATGGTCACAAACTTTGGGTAGTGACTGAAATAACGAGATTGTAGCTACAGGTGGGTGAAACGAGTTTCCTCCGCAGTGTAGCTGGACTTTCCCTTAGAGATAGGGTGAGCAGTTCAGTTTTTCAGGAGAGACTCTGAGTAGAACCACTGCTTATCCACATTGAGAGGAGCCAGTTGAGGTGGTTCAGGCATCTGGTAAGGATGCCTTCCTCGGGAGATTTTTCGGACATGTCCAACTCGGAGGAGACCCAGAACAGGACACACTGGAGAGACCGTCTCTTAGCTGGCTTGGGAAAACCTTGGAGTCCTCCCAGAAAAGCTGGAAGAGGTGGCTGTGGAAAGAGATGTCTTGTCCTCCCTGTCCAAACTGCTGCCCCCTTGACCCGACTTAAAAACAAGATGAAGGAAGGAAGGATGAATGGATGGATGGATGTACAACAGTTCCTCTCCTGGAACTTGTCCTGTGTTCTTTCATATATACCGTGGGGCAGCTGTAGCTGAGTGGTTAGAGTGGTTGTTCTCCAATGGGAGAGTTGGAGGTTTACACAATTTCATTCCACCTCATGTACCACATGTGAAGCAAATGACAGTAAAAATACTTGAACTTGATTCCACCAGCAGTCACATGTTGAAGTGTCCCTGGGCAAGACACTGAACCTCTTATTGCCTCTTATGTGGCACAGAGAAAGTCTGCGGACCTATCGGAGGGACCCGGCTGAATAAACATTGTGTCATCATTTCAAGGCTCTTGGATTCTCTCTGGCGCTGTCCTAGGTCGACCTAGGCACCCCTCAAGAGTGTTTACGGATCTTACCAGAGGGAACTGACTGATTATACCATTCTTATCAGAACTCCTACAGTGCCTTTGGAGTGTCCTTGGACACACTCACCGCTCTTGTCGTCTCCCCTTCCCTGCAGAATGTCTACATCACTATGTGCAGGGTGTTTTTTTCAATCTCAGGCTTTCTCTCCTCGGCCAAGGAGTGAGCTTGATAGGATTATTTTTTTGCCTCCAAATCCTATACATGTGTCACTTTCATGACCTTGTGTCTGTCTAAACAGGTCTCACTTGTAAATGAGTCTTTGAGGCTCAATGTGATTTATTCAAGGATTCAAGGTTCTTTATTTGTCATCCCACCACACGTGGTACATGTGGTGGAACAAAATTATGTATACAGGGTCCCAGATACATCCAACAAAGTATTAAAATGTAAAATAAAAACAGTAATATGATCCAAGATATGAACTAAGAAAAACGTTAATAAAAATACACTAAGCACTAGCAGCATCAAATAGCATTTATCTGTGTAAATAAAGGTTGAATGTGTCCCATTGGTGTATGAATGTGATCTAAAACTCTGATTAGACTATTAATGATTTGTTTATCTGTTTAGAGATGTAGTAGAGTGCTGTATGAATGTGGAGGTAAATGAGGAGTGTGTTATAAAGTGCTTTTTTTTCCCATTTCCTTTATCCTTTATTTATGCAGGTAGTCTCATTGAGTCACGAGAACTCATTTTCAAGAGAGACCTTTGAATATGTTGATAAGATAGAAAGCTGCTATATAAGTGCAGTCCATTTAATGTGCACCTAACATTAAATAATTAAACTAATGTGGAGTAATCTGAGTCCACAGAAGAAAACAGAACAAACCGGAGGTCTACAGTTTCTCTAATGGTACGACATTAAGATCCATTATTCATGAAGATGTGAATTATAACACAATGAAACAGTTTTATGGTCAGACGAATCTGTGGACCCACTCTTTTCCAGAAAGGTTGCTGTGAGCTCCAAAGAAAATGGACTTTGCCGGCAGTCTAAATGCAGGGGTTTGTGATTAATCCAGATTGTATCGTGTCCTTGATTGTATCAGTGGCCAAACGGGGTTTCCTCTTCTGTGATCGCAGCAAATCAAGCAGAAAAATATCACGAAGGAGGTCGGAGTGCACACTGAAAACCAATATATCAAAATACAGACAATAAAAATAAGTTGTGCTTGGTTTGGGTGGGTTTTTATGAGCTCATGCCTCATTAAAAATAAAAAAAAAGGTTAAAGTGACTAAAAATGAAACCAAAGCCATGACGATCAGATGAAATTAGATTCCTGCAACCTTTAACGTATTTGGTAATTTAGATAAGAGGCTGCAACTGAAGAAATAATTTCTGGATTTTTAAAACATGTAGAATAATCTTTTATTGAAAGAATGATCAAATTACATAGAAATAAAAGAATAAGCTGACATGAGATGCCTCAGAGTGAAAACAGAAGATTATATTTTCTCTCTTTTTTTGAAATTTTCCCTAAAATACACCTTAAATTTTCTAATTTTCTAATGGATATACATTTTTAATCAGGTTTGGCAACTAAATGCTGTGTTTTCCCACTCTCTCTTGTTTTGATTATATTACAATGTTTTCCTTGTTTTTGTCACATTTTTAAGATTTTGTTGCGACATATATTTATACAAACTCGAACAAAATGTTTTCACGCAACAACAACAAAAAACAAATGCAATTAAAGATTTGGTGCCAACACACCGACAACTTCTCACACAAGCTTTTAGGAGCAAAAAGGTTAACTCTTTAGGCAAATTGCATAAATGAAGTTTAATTAATGTGTCTGATTAAGACTGAAAGTGCTTGGCCTGGGGGTGACTGATTCCGCCTTTCTCCAAGTACCTGATTGTTCAACCACTTTAATTAACTTGATTGTCACAGACTGAGTTTGTGTGACTGACGTATTAGCTGTTGCTTGGCTAGAAGTCTTTTTGCAAATCAGCGCTGAATAAACTAAATATTATCTCCCAGCCTCACCAGACTTCACCCTTTTACCACATAAACCTTTACAAGTAAGGTAAATGAACTTGGTTATGTAATTAATCCAAGATAAGCACCAAATATGTGCACATTACACCTCAGGTTTGGGGTAATCTTTGGCTAAAGCCAAAGGGAAATGAAAAAAATTAGAGTAAGATGTGAGATCCACATGACAGCAGCTGTTTTATGAGGTATCTAAGGATCATTTAAATGGGCTGAGATCCACAAATGAGTTAAATGATTTGAAGATAAAACCATGTTGTTGTTTAAAGCTCCAACAGAGGGAGCTAAAGCATTAGCCATGAAAGCTGGACGGTGACGTTTGATCAGCTCTCCATCTGTCTGCTCTGTTTGGTATGTAAGAGCAGAGCTGACAGTGAAGGAAGCATCTGCTGAAAATGGGGTGCGGCCGAGAGATTAAGATGTGCAGGAGCGTCTCCTGGAAAAGGCGATGGTCATTTATTTTACCTGCATCGCTCTAACGTACCCATGCAGGTATCCTCACAAGGACATTTCTTTGTTTTGTATTCATTGTGAATGTCCTAAACATCTAACGTCATCATCACTAGTGGCTGTGGTCCTTGTGGGTTCTTAGATGGCTGAAAAGGCTGATCTTGCATATGTTAGTGCAATGGACAGGGGCAGCTAGAGGTGGTTCTGGTGGGTCTTTTGGATGGAGGTTCTTTCCTTTTGAAGTCTGTATTTGTCCTCAGCAGCAGGATGGAGGTTCTCGGTGCAGAATCTTCTTGGTCAAGGGTTCTCCAGGTGGCCCCTTTTGGTTGCTGCATCCTCCCTGGTCTTTAGGTTAATGTGGCACTTTATGATGTTTGCTTTGCTATTGTTTTTGTATTACTGCTGTATATAGTCCAGGTTTCTGATCTGTACAGAAGAGTGGGCAACACTACATCTAGACCAAAACTGTTGTCCTGGTCTGTAGGTCATGGTTCCAAAAGGCCCATCTCTTGAAACTTATCATTAGTTTTATCTTTAAGGTTGTATCTCGCTGGTTTTTAGTTGGTGAAATGCATTATTACTTATTATTATTACTTATTACTTTCTTGTAAATGATTCCTTGATGCTCAGTGGGATTAACCTGTCTAAATAAAGGTTGAATGCATTATGTAGTCTTCTGAATGTCTCTTGAATTTCTCACAACTGTTGCGAGATTCTCAGCTTCCTCTTGTGAGTCACAGAGGTGAGCGGTCCTGTTGCATGCTTGAGTTCTGAATATTTACAAAAAAAAAAAAAAAAAATTGACTACTTTTCTTTTGAAATAGTCACAAAGTGTTTTTATTTTTTCAGAAACTGGCCACCCAAAACACGGCCACACATTTCACTGGTCATTTGGTCGCACTCAGAGTTCAGTAAGACTGCAGATGAATACCGTACTTGCCGTAGCACATGTCGCATCACCGTATAAGTTGCATCAGTTTCGACATGTCTAATAAAGTGGGAAAAAACAAATGCGTCGCTTCGCCGCATAAGTTGCATCTATTATGCGTCACCGCTGACAACCCAGAAATGTGGGCCGGTGTTGTGCCAAAAATCGATCGGCTGCCAAATGGCGGCGGCGGGAGCGTGCACAGCAGGACTTTAACAAGAATTTAACAAGATTAACACTTAAAAACAATTATTTGTTTGCTCAACATTATAGTAAGGGTGTGTCTCCATTGAACTTTTCCTTAATAAATGCACTTTAATGGTCAAATCAGCTGCATTTCGCCTGGGTGGGGCAGCAAAATGCAGCTGATTTGACGTTTGCTCCAGGAGTTCCGGAACAAGACGAAGGTAGATTGATATGGCAAGCCAAGTGTCTCATTAATAGCCACTTTTACCTATTAATGAGACACTTGGCTTGTCATATTAGTTGACGGCCCTCTAGTGGCTGAAAATGGTAGTGTTCAATATTTTCCATGTCTGAATTAATGAAATAGTCAGATCTCAGCCAAAAATTAGTTATAAATATGGGGAAAAAACAAATACATCGCTTCACTGTATAAGTCGCAGGCATGCAAATTTATGCAAAAAAACTGACTTATACAGCGAAAAATATGGTACTCGTGCATTTTCTCTAATTTTTCGCTCAACTTTAAATTAATTGTTTTTCACCAAATAACCTCCCAACAGTCACAGATACTAATTTTTAACCCCTACAAGGAGTATATATCTTCATAAGTAATGGGATCTAGTTTTTTTTTAACACAGCTCACGGAAAGGCAACCAAACAGAATGATCACCCCCCACCCCCCAGGATCTGTTTGTTCTTTCTTCTTAAGGGTATTCAAGCTTCAGTATTGACACACAGCCTTACAACGACGTGGCCCTGGCCCTGCCTTTCTGGCCTGATTGGCCCCAAGACCTCTTGTTGGTGCGATTTATCGATCAGTCTCACTGTAGATGCTGCCAAGTTCCAGAGAGAGGACAGAAAAACGGCCAGACACACCAAATGTAAGCACTGCAACACTTGGCCATGATGGCTTAAGCTTTGCTGTTCCCTCTGCAGAGCAAAAATGATAGGGTCTTCACCCTGACGAGCCGGGTCCGGATTCTTGCCACAAGCTAATTCAGACACTCTGATTGTCCTTTATTGTTACCGCAGGGAGTGATGGCAGCATCAAATGGGAGTTTCTGAATGCTGTGACCCCCACTGATCTATAGACACCGTCTGCTTTAACAATCCCACCAGAGACAACGAGATGAAAACTCCTCCGCACTCGCAAAATACTTTTTTCCCTTTGAAACCTCTGCAACAAATATTAGAGAAAAAGAGAGAAGGCAGGGATGAGATTGCCACCCAAGAATATTTCTGGGGCAGGGGTGAGACAAATGGTATGCATGCTGATCGTGTATCTATCAGTACAAACATCCTATACGTGATTTTTTTTTTTTTTTGCCGGCACCTTCATTCTCGTTTCAATTCAGACCCAAGATCACATCATCTCCTCATTTTTTTTTCCGTTTTTGACTGTCTCCTCGTTGTCTCCTCTCAAAGCCCATTTCAATGTAAATAGTTTCCACTCTTATCTGCCTCTTAAGCTTCCATCTGTTATTCTGCAGGACTTTTTCACTTCTCAGGAAAAAAAAAAAATCATAAAAAAAAAGCATGCATACGTTTATGAGGCCCGCCACACAGTGCGTCCTTCACAGCCTCATAAAAAGCAGCACAGTCTTCCTTATGTGGGGTGCAAATTTTTAATTCAGTGCGTGAGAGCCACACTCCGGCGTTACATTTATGATGCACGGTGAGTTTTTACTCCTCAATCTCCTCTACAGCACAAGAAGTAACCAGAACTGCCCAAAATTCATGGCTGTGACAACGGGGTTCATTATACATTTTTCTTTCTGCTCCCCGCCTCTCTATATTCCTCCCCACGCCTCTGAAATCCACCTTTATCCTGCAGAGAGAGAGAGGGTATAGTCACCAGGTGCACGCTGAGCCCGTCTCTGGCTGCTGCTGCTGTTGGAACGAGTGTCCACTCTTGGACATTTTCACCAACAAGAATGCGTACACGCATGTGTGCACACATTCACAGCAACCTGCTGATCCTGCCTCCTGTTTTATTGTCAATATCAGCCGGCTCAGGGGCTATAGAGGTTGACGGCTGTTGACGGGGGCTGGAGTGTGGCAGTAAAGACGATGGCGGCTCTTGCAGAGATAGAAAAGCTGCATCTTGAGACCTCTTGGAAGGTGTTATTAGGCTGTTATGAAATCTGCCCCCGATCAGAAGTAAAAGGAGAGGATATAGCCAGATGCACTGCAGAATACCAGTGTTGACTCTTTCCTCCTATAGCTCCTTATCTACCCCTCCACTTCCCTCTCTCGTGCACACACTTTTCTTCGGAGAATCTTAACACCTCCGCTCAACTTTGTTCAATCATCATAACCTGAAGCCTCCCCTGCACACTTGTGTCAACAGGTTGGCTCATCATATAGTTGGAACCGCACTAATTTTTTATTTGTTTTATATTTCATGAGCACACACACTGTACACCTCGAGGCGCTCGGCAGGCTCTGCATCATGACACCGAGACCTGCTGTCAGGTTACACCGAAAGCTCGTGACAAGATACATGCAGCTGTGTTCAAAACAACCACGAAAAAACAAATCAAAAATAAAACATGTGGTGTAGGCGCTAAAAGAGCGAAGCAAATGCACGGATGGATAAAAATCAACATTTAGGAGCGTTCAGATGAGTTAATCTTACCCTTCGTCCTTACTACTAAAGGGATAGCTCAGACTTTTCATTGTGGGAGAAATTTGGAGAATCTTTAAAGTTCTTACAGAGGATTTGAGCTACTGGAGGTCAGAGTAGAGCCAAATTCAAAGTGGATTAGAACAGTTTGGTCAATTCAGCACATTTCAATGTCTGGGGATCAAACCTCTGATCAACTGACTGGAAAACATCCACCCTACCACTGGGCCAAAGACACAAGTTCACACCACTGTCATTTTTGCATTAGACGGCTGCATTGAAATCCATCTTGGTCCGTGGTTTGTTGAAGCAGTTTTGGGATTAAATCTAGATGCATCGGTTTGTTTTACTCCTTTGTTCCAACAAAATAGTTATTAAAAAAGATTTAAAGTGTAGTTTTATATGAACTACAGATTGTTGCCTGCAGACAGTTCATTTTCTACTTGCACCTCTTGCTGTTTAGCTATTATGTTTTTCCTTTAAGCGACACCTACAGTTCAGGAGGAGAGCTGCAGCAGCACCGGCATAAACAGCAACAAACACTGAAAATGTGCTTCAAGCAATGAAAATCAAGAATTGTTTCGGAAAATAATGATCGGCCCATGTTTTATCTAATGTAGAAAATACATTTTTCTGCTCACAGTTAAGTAACTAAAATATTAAGCACATCTGCTGCTGGCAGGTGTTTGCATTTTGCACTAAGCCTATTTTTGTAGATTTACCAGTTGTGAGTCAGGTTTATGAAAGTGTTTGATTTCAAAATGACCTGTTTTTGAGTGAACATCTTTTTATTTGGCAGTACATAATTAGTCTCAGTAACTGACATAGTGCAACATAATACAACAAAGCAAAAGAACATTCCTGATGGTCAGTATGTTGCATCAAAACTCATGTTAAATTACATTGCACTGGGATTAATTGATTTTCACTGCCTATCGAGTTTGTGTGCGAAATACGTATCGTGTTGGACACAGACTACACATGCACGTTTTAGCCCAAAAATGTAGTCATAATTAAATTCAGTTTATTCTGAGATCATTCAAAAAAGTTATCTATAACAGATAAGATGTGAAATGTTAGCTGAACAATCTTGTTTTGTGGACTGAGACGTTTTGTTCTGAACACAACAACATTAAATGAGTATTAGAGCTAGTTCTGTTATGGATCACCTTGGTGTTCTTTACTGCATATTTTCTACAGTTGCCCAGACGACATAAAACCTTTACAAAAACATCCATGTGATTCTTTTCTGGATTGAAATTTGAACTGTTTGTAGGTTCTTGATGATCCATTTTGCAATAAAAGTGTTGTTCAGCAGAGCCCGAGGAAAGCTGTAAGTGTAATACTCGTTCTACTGCAAATATTTTTATTGTTCACATGCCGTTCGTAAGATAAAATATGTTAAGTGTCACGTAGGAGTTGCTCGTTTGTATTTTCTGTAAGAAAAAAAAAGAACAAGTTCAGCATAAATTAACACGTGTCCACATTCAGAGTTCTCCAGAAGATGTAACAAAACCAGTCGTACTCTGTGGAAAGGTTCTGCTGGGTGTTTTTAAACGGGGTTTCCTTCATTATGATGTTTCCACGTGGCAGATTTATTCACATGGTGAACAGATCCAGCTGCTTTTTAAACGTCCTAGACTTGAAAAAAAAAAAGTAATAATAATAATAAATAAAATGTGGATGAGCAGATATTTTTGCACGACTGTGAATTTGTGACAAGAATCATTTTAAGCAGCTCCTTCCAAAACCTCCTCTGTCAGCTGTGAGGGAGCCTGCACTAATCCATTGTCACTGGTTGGATAAATTTGCATAATTCCACTATTGGTGAGTTTCAGATCTTTCTCTATCTCCCTCCTCAACAAACTAAAAAAAAAAAGGCAGGCTCTCAAACCTCTGCTACTTGTTGCTTTGGCAACACGGCCAGAGGAAAAAAAAAAATAGTGAATAGAAAGTACAGTGAGGCAGGAACAAGAGAGAGCTGGCAGAGGAGAAAAGAGTCAGTGGTGCAAGGGTGTAGTGATGAAGAGGGTGTGAGGATGGAGATATGACGAGCAGGGAGCAGAGAGAAAGAAGAGAAAGGACAAGGCGAAGAAGGAGGGAAGATGGAGCGAGGGAAAAAAGGAAACCGGTGTTCAGTGAATGGAACATAGAGCAATTTTCTGTTGCTTAAAAAGTCATTTATCTGTGTCGACAGTCTATTAGTCATGTATTCGAGTGGAACCCCCCACCCCCCTCTTTAATCTCCTCCACACCCACAGTGTGTATGTTTGCGTAACTTTTTGTGTATTGTTGTGCGTCTGCGCTGTATGTATGATGAGGCTGAAGCTCTCATCTTCCAGGGATCTGAGCCGAGGGAGGAGAGGTAGTTTTAAAATTGCACAGATAGGATCGATATATGGTTAAGGGTGGAGGTGTGCCTTTCACAGTGAGCGTTGTGTAGTCTTGTATATTAGCCCTACAGGGTCAAATAAATTATCCCAGGAGATCTGATTTGTCAAATAAACTATATTTTTGGATAATCACTTAGGCTGTTGTATTTGTTTCCCATATAAAATTACCTGAAACTTCATAGCCTACGTTTTCTAACTGGGGGCATTTTCTTTTTGATCCAGCGCAGCCTATTTCACAATATTCTGTCTGTCCCCACGTTCGATTTGCTGTTGTTCACATGCGTTACATGTAATTTCCATTTTCACAAGACTAATTTCATCAGAGCAGAAAGAGTCACGCCGGGCGCTCCATTGAGCCTGTTTCTCTGAACGCTGTTAAACTCCTGTGGATGTGATGGAGAAACGCTGGCTTCCTTTTAACCACAGTCATCATTGTTCATTAATCGTAAGCAAAGAGTTACTGAAAGAAATTGTCCGAGTGATGGAGGAAGAACACGAGAAGGCATGAACGGAGGAATAATATTCAACCCTCTTGTATGGAAATTCACATAGCTTACCCAGCAAAATGTCTCAGCGGGTTTTAATAAAACTAAGAAAAACAAAGGTTTAGGAATTAGGGTTAGGTTAGGTACAGGAGATAGTTTGCTAAATTTGTATATTTTTGTATATCAATGCGTGGGGCAGATCTATGGAATGGATTAAATGATGAGCTCAAACAAAGTACAAATATAAACCAGCTTAAAAAAACAGTATAAAAATGAGCTTTTTGGAAAATATGTTGTATAGGATGGGTGTCTCAAAGACCAAAAATGCTATTGTTGATATTAATAATGTGTAAATAATTGTACATTCAACGAGAACGAGAATGTGAGGTTTAAGCATCATTTAGTTTGAGTGTATTATAAGGGTTATTTGATGTGGGGAGACTAAAATGATTTGATTTTCAAACAAACTGTGTAAAATTGCATGCCAGTTGTTTTTACTTTTTATTGTGTGTTCGAAATAAATAAATAAAAGACGGACGGACAAACAGACAAGCACTTACATGATCGCCCACCTAAAGAAGGTAAAATGTCTGAAATGCAGCCGAGTTTGTAAAGAGCTGCTTCAAGCAAAAAGAGTCACCGTTTCACAAGACGTCAGCAGAGCTGTGATTGGCTGACCCAGGGTCAGTTTTCTTTAACACCCCCAACGACACGGCCAGTGAAAAATCCCACAACCTTCAAATCAAACTAATTTATTTTCAGTCTTACAGCGAAGGACTACAACATGCTGAAATGGGAGTGTGTTTTGAAATGTTTAGTTATTTTTGCATGAAAGGCTGAACTGTTGTTTGATAAATGAAATATATCTTAAATAAGCGCATTTAAACGACAGATGTTGGGCCTACGATGATGATTTATAATAAGATGCACAAGCTGCTGCAGAGTTCGCTACCAATAACAAACACCTGACATTCTGGGGTTTTACATGTGAGCAGGTTACAAAGTGGTACATTTTAAGACTTTAAATGAGGAGACCAGGTTTAAAGGGATCCATGATTAGTTGACCATGTTGTTCTAAATATGTTGTATTTTTCCTATTAACTTAATTTTATATGTAAAAACTCATAACTACTTCAAAAAACACATCTTTTGATATATTTTTCACCCATGGAGGCTGCCATTTTTTCACCTGCGCAATGCATGCTGGGTTGATGACACGGTTAGGTCTAAGAGCGCAATGGGAAAAAGCCGTCAAAAGAATGAAACTTCCGAAGGACCCACATTTGTGCTCTCAGCACTTTTCTCCAGAAGACTTTGAAGGAGCCGACAGGTGGTCGTTACCCGCGAAAGCTAAAATCAAACGCCGTGCCGACAATTTTTAACCACAAAGTGCCAAAACCCCGCCACCGGCTAACGAGCGAAAGATGCTGGTAAAAGAATCAGACAGGCAACGCTGGAAGCTCTAGCTATTCCCGCTGCTGCTGGTACCGAATGTAAAATCACTTATCCAACACCAGACCAAAGACCAGACCCTATACATATGCTACTGGACCTGACAGTAGACAGAGCACGTCATCTACTCACCGGATCACACAGTCCAACCAGCGGTACGTGTTCATTCATTGTTTCATTTACGAAGCTGAAGTTTGCTTCCGATTTTGGAAATGGCTAAAGGGTGATTCCACTTAATTTTTCACTATCTTAAGCATATTTAATCTGTTCTAGTTTAAGTGACCAAAATGATCATGTATTAAAAAAAATAAAAAAACATTTCAAATGATTCAAAAGGCCTTTTGTTGCAGTGAGAGAGGAGCTTCTCATGCGACTGAGAGCAGAAATAGAGAGAAGTTCAAGTCTTGACCTGGTCTTCATTCTTTCTTCTATTCATCCCCACTGACGGAGTTGTAGGAGGGACACAACCCAAAGTAACCACGAGACATGACTTCCCCGTGACTTCGGTTTCTGTCCCAGGTCTTTTTAGTGGTACATGTTCCAAGTAGCTGTCCTGTGAGACGTTAGGGCTGACCACATGTCCATACCACCTCAACTGGCTTTTTAGATCTACAGGGACAACAAATTTTCTCTGAACTCCTCTCAAATGACGAACGTCACCCAGTTCCAAAGGGTGAAAATACCAGTATATACCTGGTACCTACAGAGACTGGGCTGTAAGTGATATGTTACCCTGTCTCATAAGTACCTGGTTCATACTTGGTATTATTTGATATGTACCAAATATCTATCTGGTACTTAAGTACTTGTATGCACTAGGCACTTATAATAATAATAATAATAATACTTTATTTATAAAGCCCTTTAAAACAACCACAGCTGCCACAAAGTGCTGTACATATAAAATCAAGAACATTTAAACACATAAAAACAGTTGTTAAAACATTAAGATCAATAAAAAATAATAAAAACGGTGCAGAGCAAAATTCAGTGTGTGCTAAAAGCCAGTGAGTAAAAAAGTGTTTTTAAAAGAGTTTTAAAACTGGACAGTGAAGGGGCTCGTCTGATGAGAAGAGGGAGATCGTTCCACAGTCTTGGAGCAGCAACAGAGAAAGCTCCGTCTCCTCTGAGCCTCCGTTTAGACCTCAGCACCTCCAGGAGCAGCTGATCAGCTGATCTGAGGCACCGAGCAGGAGAGTATGGGTGAAGCAACTCAGAGAGGTAGGATGGAGCAAGACCATTTATACTTTTAAAACCAAATAAAAGAATCTTGAACTCTAAAATGAACAGGCAGCCAGTGGAGTGAAGCCAGAGCGGAGTTGATGTGCTCTCTCTTTTGAACTCCAGTTAGAAGCCGAGCAGCAGCGTTCTGGACCAACTGGAGGCGTCTGAGGGAGGACTGGCTGACTCCAAGGTAAAGAGCGTTACAGTAATCCAGCCGAGAGGTGACGAAGGCATGGATTACTGTTTCCAGCTGCTGTTTTGTAAGGATGGACTTTACTTTAGCCAGCTGTCTGAGGTGATAAAAACTGGTCTTGACCACCGCTCCAATCTGGGACTCTAATTTAAAATCACTGTCCATTTAAAACCCAAGGTAGAAACTGTTCTCTTTACATGTGGTGCCAGAGGGCCCAGATCAACAGAGCAAGGTTCACAAGAGCCACTAGGACCAAACACCATCACTTCTGTTTTCTTTTCATTGAAATTTAAGAAGTTTAAAGACATCCAGGCTTTGATGTCTTCAAGACACAACAGAAGTGGCCTAATTGAGGGGGCATCTTTCTTTTTTAGTGGCATATAGAGCTGACTATCATGGGGGCCGAGATGGTGTAGAGGCAGAGCAGCCGGCTTGGGACCCGAAAGTCCCAGGCTCGATCCCCAGTCACTGCACATCACGTGGCGTCTCTGGGCAGCACGCCTCATCCCCAAAATGCCCCCCGGGCGCCCTCAATAGCTGCCCACTGCACCACCTGGTGGTGGATGGGTTAAATGCAGAGACTAATTTCACCATTGTATGGAAACATACAGTGCAGACATTGTGATGACATTATTATTATTATGTACTGGGTACATATCTAGGAAGTATGAACATTTCATTCAACCTTTATTTATACAGGTTAGTCTCATTGAACCTCAAGGACTCGTTTACAAGAGAGACCTGTTGTAAACAAACAAAGCGAATTTAGACAAATGTAAGTAGCTGGACAGAACAGAATTCGTCTCAGGGCACTGAACAGAAACATTCATATATAAAAATAATAATTTAACATTATTTATCTCAGGAGCAGACTGTTTTGAGTTAATGCCATCGCAGAACTCTTCTTGAGCAAGCATGAAGGCGACAGTGGAAAGGAAAAACTCCCTCATGAGGAAGAAACCTTTAGCAGAACCAGGCTCAGGACAAGTGGCCATCTGCTTCGACCGGCTGGGTTTGAGAGGAACAGATACACAATGGCAGGTCAGGAATCGCATGTTAAGATAGAAATAGTATCAAATGAAAACTATTCAATTTTAACAATTCATTTAAGGAAATTAAGTCAATTTGTCCTCTAGTAGTCTAAGTCTATAGCAGCATAACAAGCCAACCCTAACTATAAGATTTATCACAAAGGAAAATCTTAAGTCCAGTCTTAAAACCGGACAAAGTGTCAGCCTCAGACAGAAACTGGAAGTTGGTTCCACAAGAGAGGAGCCTGATAACCAAAAGATCTTCCTCACATTCTGCTTTTGGAAACTCTAGGGACCGCAAGTAAACCTGCAGTCTGAGAGCGAAGTGCTCCGTTATGAAAATATGGAACAACAAGATCTCGAATATAAGATGGAGCTAGGTTGTTGAGAGCTTTGTAGGTTAGAAGTAAGATTTTGAATTAAATTCTGGATATGACAGGGAGCCAAATTGGGTACCTAACGCCATGCCTGCAGCTTATGGTCCTTGGGCCTCCCTCCTAGTTTCTTATCACCTTGAACCTCTCAATGTCTCCCTTGAAGCTCATTCCTCCCTGTGGATTCTCCTACAGGAAAACATCATCTTCAAACTCTGCAAGAACCAGCGACTCACCATCAAACCAATCAGCTTTGTATTCTGTCCTACCACCCTCCAACCAACAAACACAACCACTTACCTGTGCTCCACCGTCATCTTCACCCTGGAATCATCCGCCTTCCTCTCTAAACCTGCAAACAACAAAGATACAGAAAGTCTCAATATCTACCCCTGTGACATTAAGAATATTAATCTAAAATGACCCATACTCACCATCTCATATCTCCTGCAGATCTTCATGTTCCCCTGAAGATTTGCCTCGTAAATAATCCACTTACCTTTTACTTACCAGACTGCTGAGTCATGGTTTTCAGTCTTACTGGGTGTTACAATTACTGTTTAAGAATGACTGTACCCAGTACCAGGTAGGGATTGATAAATACGAGGTAACAAGTTACTTCATATTATAGTATGTACACGGTAAGTACTCATTAAGAGCCCATTAAATTCCAGGTTGTTAGGTTTATTCCTACCCCTTCTCCTTTTTTCCATTTTTTTCTGAAAACATGTGTTCAATGGTTTGAATTTTAGTTTGAAAATAAACAATTCATCTTAGTTTATAGCATTATTTTTTAAAAATTTGCCTGTGTTACACCTCGTTTTTGTACTAGTTACGCCTCATCTGTTAATTGCTCACCAATGTTTCACTATATTCTGCCTTGCTTTTAATTTCTAGCTATTGATTGCTCTGGATTACTGTTTTTTTGTTGGTCTTTGGATTGTAGTTTTGTTTTGCCTGCATGGCTGCCAGTGACGAGTCCTGCATTTGAGTTCTGAAAACAAATTTTGTACAAAAAAGGCAACTCCGACACCGATTATAAATTGTAAACCAAGCATTTTCTTTTTCACTAGTATTATAATCACAGTTTCTGCTCATTTTCACTTTTTTGTGTTTTAAGAATATGCACTCAGACATTTTTCTGTCCAGTTTGTATGAGGCAGATGTGTAGTCTACCTCATGAAATGACCGGACCTGATCTCTACCTCTTTTTCCAAGCTACTGAAGTTAGGTCAGATCAGTAGCAACAAATAAGCAAGTCCAAAAGCTGACAGAAACTAAAAAGGTTTCTGAAAACCGATTCAAAGTCAGAGGACTAACCAGTAAAAAAAGATTCCTTTGCTCTCAGCTAAGAGAGGCTGTACACTGTTAACCCCGTTAGCGTTGGGTGAAAATCCCACAGAGCCGTGTCCTCTGACTCCCGCGCTGCCCGTCTCCCTTTGAGCTCACTCAATGTCTTAACAAGCATGTCCTGCTATAATTACCATGATATATTAAACCTAATCAGGTGTGCTAATGAGGTCATAATTAAAATAATTCATGCATTAATTAGCCAATATTTCTCTGTCAGCACATAATTCTAACGAGCCAATTTGATTTGTAATGGTGGACCCGTTATCATGCACACCTGCGCAATCAAAAACAGTAGAAGCTACACTTTCGTGAGACCTGTTGGTGATGTTTCAGGGCGGTGTGTTAAAGGTTCACTTGTCATGTTTCTGTCATCACCTGATGACCATGTTGACACCCTAACAAAAAATGATCCAAAAGCAATTTTCATGGATGAATTCAATAGCTGCAGCTGTGTGTTGCGTCTGCCAACCTTATGACCTTCACACCAAAAGTGTAATATTGTCATATCTCTTCTGTAGCCAACACTGATTTAAAAAATACATTGAATTGTTTTGTGTTCAAACAAACTTCATTATAACTAAAGTGCTTTTTTTTTATACTTGGTATTCAAATGGGCAATGGACAGGAACCCATTGCAATATCAAGAGAACGGGTCAAGGGAAACATCCCAAAGAAAAAACAATC
>NW_023618869.1:0-22452 GCF_014905685.2 Nematolebias whitei
GAGCAAGTGTGCGTTTTTCAGGGTCAGGAGTCGAAGCAGACATGTGTTGGAACAACTGTCTTGTTTACATCCTCTCAGACGTAAACAGAAGGAGTTGGCACCTGTTTCTAAAACTCGCCAAAACAAAACTCTCTATGTCTCTGAGAACATTTCTGATCTGTTCCATAACAATTCTTGCTGTCTTCTAACCTCTTACGTCACAAAACACACCCGTCTGGTCGGTTCTGACCAATGGGAAGACTCCCAAATGAACCGGGAAAAGAGCTCTTTAAAATGTCGGTACTGCCCGGTCTACACAGTTCTGTGGGTTTGGAGAAGTTCGGCGGTGCGGACAGTGCTGATATGTCCTAGTGCTGGCAGTTGCTGTGGGAGCCGGGAAGACCCTGACATGACCACAGAGCTCTTCCGAGGTTCATGGGATTATAACATTTTCCACTGAGGTGAGCTTGTGTCGGACAGAATCTCGCCATTACTCCGGACGATTCACAGTCATCCTACGGAGACGCTGAAAGGGTGCGTTAAACGGAATCTCGCCTGAGACATCTCCAGGTAAAAGAGTCGATTTCACCACCTAAGTGTACTGTAAGGAAGAAGCTGAAGAAAGCCCGGAGAGTGCCGTTCTGTTCAACACTCTCCCTCAAACACCATCTTTCACCCCCTTTAAACTTCATCTTTTCATCTTTAAATTCTTTTCTAAAGTAGAAATCCTTCCAGATAATTTAGAAATGTCTGTGTAAAGTGCTCATCCACATCCGTGTGGATAATTGATCATAATTGTACAGTTTTTATAAATGTCTGTGGTGAAGCAACGGAAAATCATGGCGTATGGTTTTCCTGATTGATTATGTGTTATTTTCATATTTTGCCAAATTAATGTAAATGTTTGATGTTAAACTTTGATTCTGTAAATAAATGACCGCATTCATTTTGATGGGTCAAAGATAAATGACGTCTCACGTTTGCATTTCATTAAATTCAATGCACGTTTTATTCAGTCCAGAAAAATGAGGAATCCGTGTTAATTGATGAATATATCTGAGCATCTCTTCATCTACAATCACATGGTCAAGAAGGACCATCAGCCTAACAATGGGTCATTAGCACCTGATGGCTGTTTACCGTTCACAGAGGGCTGAGTGATACTAGCAATCACAGCATTGTAAGAGGGGGACAGTTGAACCCGGAGGCCTCCACCCCTGTTTAACGATGGACGGTTTCTTTTCACAAAGATGGCCTCCTTTACTCCTCTCTCAAACCATCGTTCCTCTCTGTCCAGGATGTGAACATCTTCATCCCTGAAAGAGTGACCGCTGGCCTGGAGATGAGTGTAGACCACAGAGTCCTGGCCTGATGATGTTGATCTTCTGTGCTGGGCCATCCTTTTGGCCAGTGGCTGTTTTGTTTCCTCGATGTAAGACTGATCACAGCCCTCCTGACACTGAACAGCATACACAACATTACTCTGTTTGTGCCGGGGGACTGGATCTTTGGGATGAACCAGTCTTTGCCGTAATGTATTTTGGGGTTTAAAAGCCACTGGGACGTTATGTTTAGAAAATAAACGTCTCAGTTTCTCTGATACTCCCTCAACATATGGAATGACCACTGGTCTGGGTCTGGGTTCCTCCTTTTCACCTGTTGGCTGACTGGAGTCCTGTTTGGGTTTCTTCTCTGTTTTCAGGAAGGCCCAGTTAGGATATCCACATTGCTCTAGAGCCTGTCTTGTGTGGGATTTCTCCTTCTGCCTGGCTCCTGTGTTAGTGGGGACGCTGTCTGCTCTGTGATACAGAGTCCTGATGACTCCTAACTTGTGCTCCAAAGGGTGATGGGAGTCAAACTGCAAATACTGGTCTGTGTGGGTGGGTTTGCGGTACACCTCAGTTTGCAAATGTCCTCTATCAGAGACTGAGACCTCACAGTCCAAGAAAGCCAACTTGCCATTTTTTACATCTTCTCGTGTGAACTTGATGTATTTATCCACAGAGTTGATGTGGTCAGTAAAATGTTGGACTTCCTGAGATTTAATTTTAACCCAGGTGTTGTCAACATACCTGAACCAATGACTTGGTGGTGTCCCTGAAAAGGACGTCAAGGCTCTCTTTTCTGCCTCCTCCATGTACAGGATGGCAACAATAGGAGAAACTGGAGACCCCATAGCACACCCATGTTTCTGCCTATAATATGTGAAGTAGGTTGACTGCAGGCACAGTTTCAAGAGTTGACACAGTTCTGTGGAAAGTGTGGTCCTGCTGCTCAGAGTAGTGTCTGATTTTAATTTTAAACTGACCACCTCTACTGCATCATCAACAGGAATGCACGTAAAGAGTGATGTGACATCAAAAGAGACCATTGTTTCATCAGTCTCCATGATGACATCCCTCACCTTATCCACAAAGTCCATGGTGTTCTGTATGTGGTGTTCTGAGCTGCCAACTAAAGGGATGAGTACAGACGCCAGATATTTGGAAACATTGTAAGTGACTGAGTTAATCATGCTAACGATTGGTCTTAAAGGTACACCTTGTTTGTGGATTTTAGGTAAACCATACAGACTAGGTGTGGCCTCCCCTGGGTACAGTCTGTGGTACAGAAAACGGTCAATAGCCTTGTCCTGCTCCAAAATTTTCAGGCAATCTATCAATTTCTTCTTGTAACCACTTCCTGGATCTCTTTTCAGAGGTTCATAAGTGGTTAAGTCACTAAGGAGTGTCATAACTTTCTCATGATAGTCTTTCTGGTTCAAAATCACTGTGCACCTTCCTTTGTCTGCTGGGAGAATGATGATGTTTTTGTCCTTGCTAAGAGTGGTGAGTGCGTCCCTCTCCTCTCTACTGATGTTGGAAGGTGGTGGTTTGGCATTGCTGAGGCAGGCTGAAACTTTGATTCTGAGCTGTTCTGCTTCAGCCTCTTTAATTTTGTTGTTGCGGATGGCTGACTCAGTAGCTGTGATCATCTCCACCAGAGGAATTCTACTTGGTGCAACCGCAAAGTTCAGTCCCTTGGCAAGAATCTCTGTCTCCGGCTGGGTGAGCTATCTGTCAGATAAATTCTTCACCCACTTTTCTGTCTCCCTGGCATGTAATTGACTACTGGAGTGTTGTCCTACACTGAATGTGTTGTTATTGGAATAGTGATAGTGTTGATGAGTTATTAGTAAGTTAAACTTGTTTTGTTGTCGAGTCTTGGACTTGACATGCTGTGCTAAACGTGCCTGATCTGTACAGTCCAACACTTGCTGAAGTGTGGTCTGATCTAGACACATAGTTAGTTTCTGTTTAATGTGCTCTTCTTTGGCCTTCAAGGCCTCAATAGTAAAATTGGTCTGTCTCACCCGTTCATTCAGCAGCTGGGTCTGTGCCTTCTGAAGGATCTTGCTTGCCCGGTGCCCGCTGACCGAAGATTTTAGTTCCAGGCTCTTGGGAATGATGCCACTTTGTCGACATCTGAGGTTGAATCGCAAATGGTTCCTGTAGTCTGCCCTCTTCCTTGCTGTTTTCTCAAACTCTCTAACTAGTTTGAGGCAATCCTGGCCAAAGTGGTTCAAAATATCCTGATGCATGCTCAATAATCCAGGTAGAAAAATCTAAAAAAGTTAAATCTGGTCCTCTGGACATTCAAAAAAAAAACAAAAACAAAGCAAAACAACAAAAAATGTAGAAACGTTTCGTCTCTCATATGAGAGACTTCCTCAGTCTGAGGTGCTGTATTCAGCTCAGTCTCTTAATTAGTACCATCTCAGAGTGGATCAACCAGTTTGCTGTTGACAACCAAAACCAGCTGATCACATGCTCAAGAAGGACCATCAGCCTAACAATGGCTCATTAGCACACTGATGGCTGTTTACTATTCACAGAGGGCTGAGTGATACTAGCAATCACAGCATTGTAAGAGGGGGAGGAGTAAAGGAGGCCATCTTTGTGAAAAGAAATCATCCATCATTAAACAGGGGTGGAGGCCTCCGGGTTCAATTGTCCCCCTCTTACTACTGTAGTGAACTAAGCCTGAGGTCAAATCCTGACCTTAAGGACCTTATGGGACAGAAACTTTCATTTAATTGATTTGAATCCAGAAATACAGGTTGACCCATCCTGAGACTTTCTTTCTTGAATTGATCAAGTGAAAGAACACTATTTTCTATTATCATTACTATTTTACAAATGTTTGCTAATCAAAGTGTTTTTAGTTCAAACCATTTTTAGATGTTGCAGTGAACTAATCATTTTTAATTCAACTGTGAAACAGTAATAATGATTTTAATCCTCATGCAAAGTAGAATTCATGTTAAGGTCTGTTACAGAGTACTTATGCATTTTCTGATTTTCTGTCTTTGAATGAGCAAGTGTAAGCTGGTCCAAGGTTGGAGTCAAACGCAAAACAAGTTGTTGGAACGAACTGTCATGTTTTTAAAATCCTCTCAGACGTAAATATAGAGGCTGGCACCTGTTTTCCCCCAACCCGTCTAAATATTCCTCTCGTCTGTCTGAAAAACATTTTCAATCTGTTCCATAACATTCTTGCTGTTTTTCTGACTCCTAGTGACCTCTTACGTCACAAAAACACACCCCTGTCTGGTCGAAACGACCAATCAGGAAACTCCCAAATGAACCGGAAATAGAGCTCTTTAAATGTCGGTACTTCCTAGTTCAAACCAGAGTCGAGCAGAGTCGAGTGGAGTCGGGTGGAGACTCGCTTCAGGCTTCGGCTTCAGTCGCTTGCCGCTCCAGTGCTGGGAGAACAGAAGTCCAGCATGATCCAGAGCTCTTCCGAGTCGTGGAGGATTATGACATCTTCCACCTCTGAGTGGAACTCTGACGGACTCCACTCCTGTGAGTCCACCGAGAGGTGAACCTGTGTCGGACGGAATACCGTCGCTACTTCGGACGATTCACAGCTGTTCCTACGGAGACGCTGAAAGGGTGCGTTAAATGGAACTCCGTACCCGTGGAGACGACATCTCCAGGTAAAAGAGTTGATTTATATCACCTAAGTGTACCGGGGAAGAAGCTGGGAACTCACCGGAGAGTGCCGTTCTGATGCCGACACACATTTCCCTCATCCATCTTTTTCTCTCAACTTAAACTTCAATTTCCATCTTTAAACTCTTCTTTTTGCTAGAAATCATTCCAGATATTTTTAGAAATGTCTGTTGTACAGCTGGAAGCAAGGTTTTCAACCATCGCCGTATGGTTAATCAAATTGTACAGCTTGCTAAATTAAGCCATGTTGTAATTTTTCATATTTTGCCAAATTAATGTAAATGTGTGATGTGTTTAAATCGTTTTTAAATAAATGACCCACTGTCGTTGGTGAGTCAAAGATAAACACGTTTCCGTCCACATTTTATTAAATTCAGTGCACATTATACAGTCCAGAAAAATGAAAGAATCCGTTTAATTTATGAATATATATCATGCATATGTTCATCTACATTCTGGCGGCCCGTACGTTTGTCTACATTCTGGCCCGTAAGTATGTTCTTCTACACTATCAACTACTACTATCTACTACTGTGATTGCTAGTATCACTCAGCCCTCTGTGAATAGTAAACAGCCATCAGTGTGCTAATAAGCCATTGTTAGGCTGATGGTCCTTCTTGAGCATGTGATCAGCTGGTTTTGGTTGTCAGCAGCAATCTGGTTGATCCACTCTGAGATGGTGCTAATTAAGAGACTGAGCTGAATACAGCTCCTCAGACTGAGGAAGTCTCTTGGATGAGAGACGAAACGTTTCTACATTTTTTGTTCTTTTGCTTTGTTTTGTTTTTTTTTGAATGTTCAGAGGACCAGATTTAACTTTTTTAGATACCTTAAGGATGTTCTACCTGTCCCATATAACACTTTTTATATCACATAAAAATAGCATTTTCTTCATATCCCCATTTGGAGAGCTGTGCCTGTCAGGCAAGGGTCAGGGCTCACTAACCCCCAAAAATCTCAGAGGAAGGACCCAGCGTCTTCAGGGGTCTTGAAGAACTTCATCTCCCCATCCAGCAGGACCACTCTTAGGGTTGCTGGGTACAGAAGACTAAACTGCAATTTGTTTTTAATGTAGTTTCTTCTTGGCTGCATTATATTCCTTCCTGCGCCTCACCAGGCTCGCGCTGAGATCCGGGAAGAACATCACAGGTGCTCAGTTGAAGATAACAGGTTCACCCTTTTCTCTGGACATCTTGGCGGCCGTACGAAGGATCTTATCCCGTTCTTGGTATTTAAACAAACGGATGAGAATGGGTCTGGGCTGTTCCACCCCTTGCATGTTAAATATAGGAGATCGATGTGCCCGTTCAATCACTGGGGGAACTGTGAAATGTTCTTTTCCCAGCACCAAGGGGATCCACTTCATGAACTGTATTGGTTCCTTTCCCCGAAGGCCTTCGGGCAGGTTAATTTATGCGGATGTTGTTATGCCGGCTTTGGTTTTCCAGTTTGTCCACTTTATCAATTAGAAAGTCTTTATCTTTAATGAGGCGCTGAACATGAGATTCCAGTTTGGTTAATTTATCCTCGGCTGTGTTAATCCGTTCCTCCGCCTCTGTGATTCGGGAGCCCAGGTCGTCTATCATAGATTTCAGGCCGGAGATGGATTGATTAATTTCAGCAGTTTTGGTGTCAAGTTTGGCAGAGAGAGCTTCATTACCACGTCTTATCTCTTGTAGAATAGTGTGGCTTTCTCCGACTCTACTTTGGTTGTCCATTGCCTCCATGTTGCCGTCAGTACTTGTAGACCGCAGAGTCCTGGCCTGGTCTCATCTCCAGGCCAGTGGTCACTCTTTCAGGGATGAAGATGTCCACATCCTGGATAGAGAGGAACGATGGTTTGAGAGAGGAGTAAAGGAGGCCATCTTTGTGAAAAGAAATCTCCATGGTTAAACAGGGGTGGAGGCCTACGTGTTCAATTGTCCCCCTCTTACAATGCTGTGATTGCTAGTATCACTCAGCCCTCTGTGAATGGTAAACAGCCATCAGTGTGCTAATGATCCATCATTAGGCTGATGGTCCTTCTTGAGCATGTGATCAGCTGGTTTTGGTTGTCAGCAGCAAAACTGGTTGTTCCACTCTGAGAAGGTGCTATTTAAGAGACTGAGCTGAATACAGTACCTCAGAGTGAGGAAGTCTCTTGGATGAGAGACGAAACGTTTCTACATTTTTTTGTTGTTTTGCTTTGTTTTGTTTTTTTGAATGTCCAGAGGACCAGATTTAACTTTTTTAGATGTGTGGATACTTGTGTTCCTGAGGGAGACGGGGCATGGCCGGACGGACTAAAAGACGTCCGAGACCGAGCGGAGAGGAGTCCAAGGGCCAGCCTCAAGCCTGTCCACAGGGACGGAAATCTACCTTGCCCAGGAAAGGTCAACAACTAGAAAGGGACTAAGGAGTGAAAATTATTCATCATGTAATCTCTTTGTAATCATATGTAATCATTATTGTGCATACCGCTGTTCCCCTGAAAAATGTATTGATTAAAGCAAAGCAAAACGTAAAATTCTGGATTCTTATTTCAACACCCCTTTTGTTCTTGGAAGTGGAAAACTTGGTTCAGAGAAACAACAGAAGCACGGGAGGTTCTAAACGGTTTTATTAGCTTTTGATTATAAAACAACATCCATGAGTCTTGTGTCTAGGCTCTAAACAACGCCAGATCGATTAACAATTGCAACGTTAAATCAGGAGATGAGCTACCGTTAACTTGCGCTTCCTCGTCTGCTAAACGTCCCCACTCCTGCTGCTAGATCGGGCGAGGCACAAGGTGAGACTTTGGGTGTGGTGCAAGGATCGGAGGTAGTTAACAGTCTGGGTGAATCATCTCAACACAGCCTTAAACTAAAACTGTCCAAGGAAACGGCTGTGGGTAATACCTGAGCCATAGGATTAGTTTTGATACCTGTTGGAGGATAGGCTGCGGTGAGGGCGTGGCACATGTCCTGTGCCTATCTCACTCGGGAAAGTAAAACAAGAGTGATGGAAAAAAGTCCCTTCATGTCTGCCACCTCCTGGATTATGCGGGGCAGCTCTGAGAGGAGGGCACAGACAGCTGGGAGCGGTGTGGTCGCCAATGCGAAAAGGTCCGGGGGGTGGGGGGGTGGGGGGTGTGAGCATCCGCTCAGCCCCCCTCGTTCCGACACTACGCTCTCCAGGAGAGAGTGAGGAGCAGGGGCTGCTGCTGACGTTGCCTGTCCCGGAGGAACCATCCGATTCGCTCTGAGAGTTTACGTTAAAAGGAAAAAAGGGTCGATGGCATCGTCCAGTGTGTAGCGACCCTCCACTGAAAAATATTCCTCGGCGCTTACCTTGAAACAAGGCTGCTCGTCTGCTTCTCCTCAGGGAGGAGACCTCACTGGGACGGCAGGAGGTTGGTGTGGCGGGACCCCAGGCAGCCTTAACAAAGGTTGTGCCGGTCTAGCTGGACAACTTCCCTTCTTCGTTCTTCTGACAGTGCTATTAGCTTGCTGAAGAAAAATTGGAGCCGATTATCCACTATTAACGTAATTGATACGGACCGGGTGGGGCCCACACAACAGGTGGGCGTGGACTAATTTTTTCAGTGCGATGCTTTGCACGACGGGATAAACCCACCAGCGACAGCCTTAAAGGGCGAAGCCTATATAAAATAGAACTGACCACAATTTTCAATCTGCTACTGTCTTTACTTACTCTGCTCAACCTGTTTTGTATTTGTAATTATTTTTTTCTATCCTTATGTATTGAACTAGGCCTTCAACATCAATCTGTCTCCGAGGACCTTCAGGGGACAGGAACTGCTCTTTCATTGATTTGAATCCAGAAATACAAATTATCTCATCAAGAGACTATTTAATTGTATCCTGAATTAATCAATTGAAAGAACACTCTTCTTTTTACATTATCAATACTATTTTACAATATCTTGATAATCAAAAGTGTGTTTAGTTCATACCATTTCTAAATGTTGAAGTGAACCACTCATTTAAATCAACTGTGAAACAGTATTAATGATTTTTAAACCTCATTAGACTTTGATCATACAGCTAAGTGTCTATTTACAAAGTAAGTGTGCAATTAGTCTTCTGTCTGAATGAGGGGTAGTGGACCTGATGTCGGTCGAAAGTCAGAGACAAGTTATGAGAACGAAGTTTCTTGTTTTTAAAACTCTCAGACAGTAAATAAGAACTGCTGGCACCTGCTTTGTCTCACTTCTTCAAAATATTTCTTCGTCTGTACTAACCGTTCTTAAAACATTCTTGCTGTCTCCTGACTGCTAGTGACCCTCTGACATCACTAAAACTACACCCCTGCTGGTTGTTTCAACCAATCAGGAAGTACCACGTAACAGGAAGTGGATACCCTTTAAAAGGCAACACTTCTTGGAACTATTCAGTCTTTCCGAGTCTTCGTCGTCTTTGCAGTCTTCGCAATCTTCGCAGTCTTCGCAGTCTTTCCCAGTCTTCCTGGAACTTTCAGTCGGAGATGAGACACGGTCTGATGGCGAGTCGTACAGGAACTTTCAGTTCTTACTGAAAGTCAACTAAGTAGCGGATGGATTTGACCATGTGCCAAGGGTCTCTCCATTCCAGCGTAGTCACAGCCTGCCTCGGCTGTGATTCAACCCGAACATTAAAAGCCCAACTTCTAAGGAAGCTTATTCGGTTGAACTGAGTACTTTGTCACGATTTCTGACGACCCCAGCCACTCTGACCGGAGACGCTGAAAAGGGAGCGTGCCAATGGACCTCTGTTCCGGAGTGGAGGTATCACTATATCAATATAGCAAATTCTGGTAAATTATACTGCTTAAAGAGCATTTAAAACTGCAAAGTTGCTGTCAGATTTTAGTGAAAATTGCAGGTTTATTAATTTCAAGTGCATTGGACTGAATAAACACTAAAATATCCTGGTTCATTGTATCTGTTAGAATTAAGTTCATATTAAGTAACACTGCCACAGGAAGAATTTACTTATGATATTCATGGGGTAAAACCTAAAAACAGGGGCCCAATTATTGAAAAGTTGGTTTATAACAGTACTTTGATGGAACCCAGAGCTAAATGGGGTATGAAACTCACTGCTCACTTAAATACAAACATTTACCTGTTGAAAAACTCTAAGATTGCGACGGTTTAACCAGATAGGTTTTGCCGAACAGTAAATACGACCGTGGCAGATTAAACAAAAGCTGAACATGCTAATACTCCTTCTCCTTGTGATGTTAAGAAGGACTGGCTTGAGACAGCTCTGAAGCTGCTCACAGATTCCTTATCTCCATATGGTGACCAGGTGGACAGCATGAACTCAACAGTGTTATTGGACGAGCTGAAGGAAGTGGCAGGCAGTGTAACTTCTGCAGCCATAAAGAAGTCAGGCTACGAAGAGCTAGCTAAAATAGCACTATTGCTAAAAGCTGAATATTACCTTGAGGTCAACAGGACAGAAGCCCTTGAAATAAAGTTGAAGCGCGAGACAGAGGACCGTGTAGCAACACGTGAGGAGTATCTAAAACTCGTGGCACAGTTTCTATTTGAAAAGGAGACCTGGGAGAATGAATTGCAACGTGAAAAAGAGCTCTCACAAGCTCAGCTGTCGTTACAAGCAGACTCATATGAGAAAAAGCTGCGTGAAGGAGGGTCAAAGTACCAAGCACTGTGTTCAGACTATGATGTTCTGCACCAACAGTTGCAGTTAACATCAAAATCTCGGGACGAGTGCATATTGGAAAAACCGGCATTAGTCCAACAAGGCGTGCGTTTACAAAGTGAGTGTCATACATCACGTGAACGGTTAACAGCCTGTGAGACAAAACTTGCCGCAGCCACAAATAAAATCTCTGACGAGGGGAAAGGATGTCTGGAACTCAAAGAAAAACTGGGTCAGAGTCCAGGTCAACCATCAACACCTCAGAGGGATTTTGCTGTACCTCCTACACATAATCTCCTTACGCCACCTCTACGTGATTCTGGTGAACAACCTCCACGTGATTATTTTGTTCCGCCTCCACCAATCCCTCAGCCTCCGCTCTCATTAGCGGTATTGCATAAAATAGCGAAATATGTCCAACGCTTTGAGCCAGGGCCGTTGGGTTCAACCGACACTAAGGCCTATCTGCAAGACCTTGACTTCCAATTAGGAAGCTATCCCAACACTACAGTTGAGGATAAAATGGGTTTGATCAGGTTCACTTTAGCCAGGACGGTGTTTTCCTTTATAGAGCGTCAACCTGATGCCACAAGAAAGGATTACCGGCTGTTATGTGCTGCTCTAATCAAAGAGTATACCCCTTGCGCGGGACCTGGCGGTTACCCAGCCGCCGACAAGGTCATGCAAGGTAAGAATGAGCACCCAAGGGCATATTATTCCAGAATTTTGCAGGCTTATTTTGGTTACAGGAACGAAACCGGCATGGAGGAGGAAGAAGTGTTTAAGTTCGTTTTTAGCAAAAATCTCCACCCTGACATAAGGATGTCAGTGCAGATGATGGCTAATTTCAAAGAAAAAACCATCAGTGAGATAAAAAAATGTGTTGTGAATGTCTTTGAGGCCTGTTCACAGGCCAAAACACCCATTGAGGTGTTCTCAGGTGAGAGAATTCCTGCACAGTCATTAGAATTGGAAGGGACGAGAGCTTCGACTCCCCCTCCCAAGAAGGGCGAGAGGAAACGAGATTTCCCAGCAGCCAAACCATAACAGATGAGTGCCCCCTGGTCCAGACAAGATCCTAAATGGTTTCCCAAGAAACCAGAGGATGAACGAATGTACCAGAAGGGGGGCGCACGCCCTAAGGGTAAAAGGTATGGCACCCAAAGTAACCCATACAACCAGGGATCCCACTTGGAACCCCAGAGGAGGGGGCCTGCTCCCCCACCACGTCGGCCTGGACAGCCTGAGACAAAAAAGAAACAGCAGCGGGTCCAAGAAAAGAGCCTCGGACCTCTGAGCTCGGACGAGAAAGAGAGTGTGCGTTAGTTCTTGGAAATGTTGAAAGGTATTGCCACGGACAAACAACCTGACGCGTTGTGTGGCAATATCATTGCTGATGAGTCAGAACATAACAAACAACACCGTTACTGCTGTCACAGACAGTCACCATGACGTTGATTTTGTAAACTCTGACAGCCCCTCACCAGAAAAAGGGGGGGTACATTCACACGTCACCGACGGTGACCCGTCACAAACTGAAACCTCAGAAACAGCAACAGCTGTGCTGACGGTTCAGACAAATCAAGGTGACACAAACAACAACGTTGCCGCTGTCACGGACAGCCACCAGGACCTTGTTGTTACAAACAATGAGAGCCCCTCAACACACAGAGAGAGGGTGATCTCATACATCAATGGCGGAGGCCCGTCAAAAACCGAACTCTCAGGAGCAGCAGCGACTGCACCAACGGTTCGGATAAACCAGGATTACACAGGCAAAGGTAAACGTAAGAAGAACCGTTGGCCAAAACCTACAAGGTTCCTGTGTAACCTTATCAGAAAGGGGTTCGCTAAAAAAGCTTACCTGTCGATCACACTTGAAGGGGTCCTCACACATGAAGCCCTACTGGACGGTGGAGCCGACGTAACTATTATGTCAGCCAAACTGTTCGAGGAGCTCAGGACCGCCGCTAATGGTGTTCACAGGGAAATACCTCTCATAGAACGTGCTATAGAACTGCAGGACCTCGCAGAGACGAGGACAACCCTAACAGCTATAGCTATGGTTCACATGCAGGTTGGCGAGATGACACTATACCACCCGGTACATGTGTCTACGGTTGACTCATTCCCATTTTTGATTGGCCAGGATTCTATAAATTGCTTTGAGGCGATTATAGATTATGGTGAACAGACAATGTGGGCCAGAGTGAGCAAACCCCTGCCAATACTCATGCCTCCTGAGACAGTCTCAGACTGTCCAACAGCAGGCACCGCAGAAGGCACCGAGGACTTCTCAGCAGAGAACACAGTCCCGGTAAGTAATCCTTCAAAAGCATGTGAAACCGAAGAGACCCAACCGGTGGACCCAACTCTGACCGAACAAGAAAGCCTCTTCTGCGAGCTGAGACAGTCAGAGCCCACCGGATACTACCTACCATTGGTAGTTAAAGGTGTAAAGATCCAAGGATCCCATACCGAAGATGCTGTACTGTCACTGTGGACAGATAAATCAGCTATTAACCAAGCTTTCTACGAAACATTGGTTAAAAAACATTTGGGTCCAGTTCTGATCGAGAAAGCTTTCCGCTTTCCATTGTATCCCAACAGTTCACGAGTGATGACTGCGAAAGTAGTCATTAACCTGAAACTGATCTGGAACCAACGGGAACTGGTCCACCCATTCTTCGTGGTCCCAGACTTACCACATGCAACCTACATAGGCTCTGACATCTTGGTAAGATTAGGTGTCCGAGTGGACACCAGCCACAATGTACTGTAGTCACTAAAACCAGCCAAAAAGGATCCTCCTGTTCTAGACACAGCAAACCTTACGGCTGGACAGACCATTCCAGAGGTCTGCCAGGTTGCTACCAACCAAAACACCTCAGTACCACCTCAGGTAACAAACCTAATGGTACGAGTCCACATCGTGGCGGGACAAGCTATTAGCCTTAAACAGGCGTAATTTCAACCATCTCCTACGTTTTTCAAACTAGGACTGTCCATTGAGGCCGCAAGCAAAGAGAGCCTCGACTCCAGAACCACATCTGTTGCTGTGTGCAACACAGGCACAGAAGAGGTACTGATCCCGAAAAACACAAAGCTAGGATGGTGTATCTTCACAGATTTTCATGATTTTGAACTTGTCATTCCATTTCTGGGAGGACTCCCAGACAACCTGGTATCGAGTCAAGAGACTGGTCCAGTTCGGTTCACGAAACCAGCACAGGCCATAGCTCTCTTCTCAACCAATGATGTCGATTTAGGACCTCAAACCTATAGTGTCTTACCTATAGACAGGTCTAACGACACAGAAAGGGACTCACTGAAGCTCTCCAAACATCAAGAACCCTTAGCAATCTCTTCACAGATTGAACAGGTGGTCGCCCAAGCCGACGCCCTGACGACTGATGAAGAAAGGGACAAACTCCACCAAGTTCTCATGAAATATGAGAAGTCATTCTCGACTGACTCAATGGATTGTGGGTTGACCTCGCTCCATACAGTGAGCATCCCAACTCCGCCCAAATCACCGCCTACATTTGTCAGACAATACAAGATTCCCCTGGCAGCACATCAACCTGTCAAGGAAATCATTGATGACCTTTTAGATAAAGGCATAATCAGACATTGTAATAGCACCTACTCTGCACCTTTATGGCCAGTTTTGAAACCAGAAAGCTAAACAAACAAGTTCCTTTATCTAGGTGGCCAATGACCCAGATCCAACAGGAACTGCCCAATGTCACCGATGGTAAGTACTTTTCTACCCTCGACATCGCCTCTGGTTTTTAGACCATTCCTGTGCGTGCCGAGGACCAATACAAACTAGCTTTCACTTTTGGTAGCCGACAATACACCTTCACCAGGTGCCCCTTTGGCTACGCTAACTCACCAGCTGAGTTCAACATCTTTTTGAACAAAGCATGTCCAGACGCCCACGAACATGGGACACTGATCTATGTGGACAATGTCCTTTTGAGGCAGCCAACACTGGACTCACACTTGGCTGAGATCGACCACATTCTGAATCAACTGACTACTGCTGGTGCTAAAATCTCACTGTCAAAATGCCAGTGGTGCAGGACCAAGGTGGACTACGTTGGCCTACTAGTAGGTCCAGACGGAGTACAACCACAATTGACTTGCACCCAAGGCCTAGACAATCTCAAAGTCCCCACCAATCTCAGAGAACTACAAAGTTTTCTGGGCGTGTGTAACTACTCACACCAATTCATAGAGAATTATGCAGACCTTACGAAACCACTGACTGAACTCTTAAAGAAAGACGTCCCATTTGTCTGGACTGATAACCAACAGCAGGTGATGAACGCTCTCAGGGACAGACTCAAGTCAGCCCCATGTCTAGTCTATCCAGACTACAACAAAGAGTTTCACTTGGAAGTGGGCTTTTCTGCTCACTGCATAAGTGCAGGTCTTTACCAGATGCACAACAAAGACAAGTGTGTGGTGGCCTACGCCAGTAAGACAAAGGCAGGCCCCGAATGAAAGTTCTCAGACTGTGAGAAAGCGCTACTGACCACTGTGTGGGCAGTTAAACACTTCTCTAGTTACATCGGTGGACAGAAAATAATTGTTGAAACACAACACCAGCCAGTAACTTTCCTGAATAGCCAACGCATCAGAGGTGGTGTGGTGACAAACTCACGGGTAACCACGTGACTCATGGCGCTTCAAAGTTTTGACCTAGACATCCGCTACGGACTAAACAAGAAGTCACATTTGGGCACCGACCTGGCACTCTGCCAGGAATGTACACAAGATGTACCAGCCACCCAACCGCCAGCTGCGGAAAAACCCTCAGTACATGAGGACCCGAATCACCACTACTTTGATAGCAATATCTGCAATGATATGACAACACTGTACGTGGATGGATGCTCATTCCACCATGAACAAACCTGCAAATCAGGTGTTGGAGGGATCCTCCTCCAAGACCAAGAAGAGGTCACTTTTAGCTATAAATTAGGCTCTCAGTCTTCTCAGTACACTGAGATAGCAGGAATCCTAATAGCTCTCCAGATGGCAGTAGAACGCTCCATCCAAACGCTAGTCATCTGCACGGACTCTAATTATGCTCGACTTAGTTTCTTGTGTCATCTCGCTCTGTGGAAACAAAACAGCTTTCTCACAAGCAACAAGAAAGTGGTCAAACACAAAGAGCTTTTCATGGCATGTGATCACTTGGTGACATCACATGACCTACAGGTCTACTGGAAGAAGGTTCCAGGACATTCAAAAGTCCTAGGCGATGACAAGCAGTATAATGACCTTGCAGACTTCCTAGCCAAGGACAGAGCCGTGGATGGCCCTCCGTGGTCCTTTGACCCCTCCTGGCTGCTCGCAACTCTGGCAGTACAACCTACAGCTGAGGTAATGGCAGTCACACGTGCACAGGCTGCAGCCAAACCGGCTGACAACACAGTCTCTGTACAACCCATGCTGACTGACCCAGACATCATCCAACGTCAGAAGTTGGATCCTGCGATAAACTCGATGATATTGTACTTGACTGACTCAGACAAAAACACTCCGTCCGAAGTCGACCTGGATTCCAATCCAGACCTTAAAGTCCTCTTTCAGCTGCGCAAACAGCTAAAACTAATCAAGGGCATCCTAACTTTTGCTCATGGACCGACGTCCTCACCCGTGTTCGTGGTCCCCCATGACCACAGGGGGGTGATGTTAATTCACGCGCATGACCTCCCGTCCATAGGACATAAGGGAGATAACGCCACGCTGAAAGCATTAAAACAAGTTGCTTATTGGCCTGGAATGAAAAAGGATGTCAAGGACTACATAAAAGGGTGCCTGGTCTGTGGCCAGTTTCAGCCATCCAGACCGCTCCACAGAGCACCAATGCAAAGTAGAGGCATTGCATTCAAACTACACAAGGCGTTCAATAACTCCACAGGAGACAAAGATCTCACAAACTCAGACCTCGTGGGAAAAAGGATCGTCCAAGCAGAAACTAAATAAGTCTAAGCTTAATTAAGTGTTAAGATAACAACTCAGATGCGATAACGTGATCGAATCTGACAATCAGAGTGAGTGACGTAGTGAAACGTTGTTTTCTAGTTGCTTAATCACTACTTTTGTTGATGTTGAAACTTTGTTTTCTAGTTACTTAATCACTACTTTTGTCGATGTTGAGACATTGTTTATTTGGTTTTGGTATTGTTTCTGAACACCCCCAGCAAGAATGAGTTTTGTGTGTACTTTAGTTAGAGACTACGAGGACTTTAACTATGCCAACATGCAGTTCATTTGTTAAACTTCAATCTTTGAGGAGTCAATGTAGATTAATGCTACCTTAAGTACCATAACCTACATTGGTCTCACGACTCTCAAGCCGAACCTACTTGAACAATCCTATTCGGGGGGGGGGGGGAGGGCGAAAATAAACTTCCACAAAGACCTCCAAAACCATTTAGGGGGAAACCAAAAAACCAAACCTCAAGTCGTTCGTCTAAAGGGACAACAGACAATCGAAACAAACTATATTTTGCCATGTAAATCTAACTTAAACCAAGTTCGGAATGGAAGAATAGTTTGGAATGTCCTTCTATAGGTATAAATCCCTATATATAATTTTTCAGCATGACCCACCGTTTAATTAGTACCTGTAGATGATCTAAACCATGATAGCTTACACACCAGGTGCATATAGGTTAAGGTCTTATGTAAAATCCCACTCATAAGCCCAACTAAAACCACACAAATGCATGAACACATAGAACCAGAATGGCATCCACTGGGAACCACCAGCAGCCACCTTCGCTGACGGGACCTACAACTCCAACGTGGGTCTCCAAACTCCATCCAGTGGTTGCCTCTGCAGTTCAATCGAGGGAACCCCTCTACATGCTGATTAATCAACACCTCCAATCGTTATGGATTTATCATTGTGGATTTATCGTTGTGGATTATATGAATTTTCCAATGGATTACAGACTTTGTTTCCAAGGGATTAAAGCGTTGCTGCAATGGAATTACCAACAACATTATGGAATTACCAAAACCGTTGTGGGATTACATTCTTTGACTTTTGTTTTCCTCTTGCTGGATTACATCAAGATCAAGGACATTTGGAGTTGTAAATTCATGTTGGAATTCATCCCCATGGACAGGCGATGATTTCCAAAGGGGGGACTGTAGTGAACTAGGCCTCCGACATCAATCTGTCTCTGAGGACCTTCAGGGGACAGGAACTGCTATTTCATTGATTTGAATCCAGAAATGCAAATTATCTCATCAAGAGACTATTTAATTGTATACTGAATTAATCAATTGAAAGAACACTCTTCTTTTTACATTATCATTACTATTTTACAATATCTTGATAATCAAAAGTGTGTTTAGTTCATACCAGTTCTAAATGTTGAAGTGAACCACTCATTTAAATCAACTGTGAAACAGTATTAATGATTTTTAAACCTCATTAGACTTTGATCATACAGCTAAGTGTCTATTTACGAAGTAAGTTTGCATTTAGTCTTCTGTCTGAATGAGGGGTAGTGGACCTGATGTCGGTCGAAAGTCAGAGACAAGTTATGAGAATGAAGTGTCTTGTTTTTAAAACTCTCAGACAGCAAATAAGAACTGCTGGCACCTGCTTTGTCTCCCTTCTTCAAAATATTTTTCCATCTGTACTAACCGTTCTTAAAACATTCCTGCTGTCTCCTGACTCCTAGTGACCCTCTGACATCACTAAAACTACACCCCTGCTGGTTGTTTCAACCAATCAAGAAGTACCACGTAACAGGAAGTGGATACCCTTTAAAAGGCAACACTTCTTGGAACTATTCAGTTTTTCCGAGTCTTCGTCATCTTCGCAGTCGTCACAGTCTTTCCCAGTCTTCCTGGAACTTTCAGTCGAAGATTCCAGCGTAGTCACAGCCTGTCTCGGCTGTGACTCAACCCGAGCATTAAAAGCTCAACTTCTAAGGAAGCTTATTCGGTTGAACTGAGTACTTTGTCACAATTTCTGACGACCCCAGACACTCTGACCGGAGACGCTGAAAAGGGAGCGTGCCAATGGACCTCTGTTCTGGAGTGAAGGTATCCACCATCTCACCTGGTGCAAAATGTTGTCGGCCCCACACACCATCAGGGTCACACTCTTGATATTGTTCTGTCTTGTGGTGTCTCTGTGTTAAATCTGGAAATTGGGGATGCTGTCATGTCTGATCACAAACCAATCTCATTTGTAATACCTCTTGCTCGTGTCTCTAAATCTCCCGCTCCACCCAGGACCTGTCGTATATTTAACCTTTCAACCGCTGCTCGTTTTTCCTCTGCCTTTATTACCGCTGCTGCTACAACACCTGAAACCTCTGCCTGTGTCGGTGCTCAGGAGCTGCTTAGTAACCACAATGTGACTTGCACTAAGATCTTGGATCTGGTGGCCCCACTAAAAGTCAGGAAACCAAGGAGAGCCCAGTACCCATGGATGAATGAGACCACCAGGGCAGCGAGACGCCTGTGCAGGAGAGCTGAGCACAGGTAGAAAAAGGACCATCTCCAGGTTTCTTTCATTTTGCTCAAAACCTGTTTAAAAAATTACCAGAACACTGTCAAATCTGAAAAAAACAAATATTTCTCCCAACTCATCAACTCAAATAGACACAACCCCGCGCCCTATTCACAACAGTAAATTCCATTCTAAATGTCCCTTCGTATTCATGTATGGAGGTCTCTGTTGACACCTGCAATGACTTCACTAAATTCTTTGTTAACAAAGTGGAGTTGATCAGGGCCTCCATCCCCCGCTCCTTAGTCGACCCATCAGCTTTTGTTTCGTGTTCTGCTACTTTCAGGCAATTCAAACCAATCACACTCCCATTGTTAAACAAAGTTGCTGGTCACATGAAGCCATCAGGATCACCATTGGACCCCATCCCAGCAGCATTGTTCAAACAGGTTCTACCAGCGATTGGGCCTGCTGTTCTAACTATACTAAACAGTAGTGTTGCTACAAGCGTGGTCCCAGAGGCGTTCAAACATGCAGTAGTCACACCGTTAATTAAGAAACCTGGTCTTGACCCTTCAGCCTGCTCAAATTACAGACCAATCTCAAAACTCCCCTTTCTGTCCAAAATCCTGGAAAAAGTAGTTTTTGCTCAGTTAAATCAGTTTTTAACTAAGAACAAAATCTTTGAGGTCTTTCAGTCTGGTTTCAAGCAGCTCCACAGCACCGAAACAGCTTTGGTTAGGGTTTGTAATGACATATTAACAGCAAATGATTCTGGTCATTTTGTGGCTCTTGTACTCTTCGATCTTACTGCCGCTTTCGATACTGTTGACCACAGTATCCTCATCTCTCGGCTTGAACACTGGGTTGGGATTACAGGTGCTGCATTAGACTGGTTCTGCTCATACCTCTCTGACAGGAGTTTTTGTGTGAAGGTGGGTAAAAATCTATCCACTTCAATGCCTCTTTCCTGCGGTGTCCCGCAGGGCTCGATTCTCGGACCCCTTCTAATTTCGCTCTGATTCCGCTGGGGTAGATCCTAAGAAAACATGATATTCCATTCCATTGCTACGCCGATGACTGTCAGATCTACCTGCCACTGAAACCAGCCAGTGCTTGTTCCGTCCACCATCTCCTCAAATGTCTGGACGACATTAAGACATGGATGGCTTCAAATTTTCTAAGTTTTAACGACCAGAAGACTGAAGTCATTGTCTTTAGCCCTAGCTCAGCTGCCGCCTCTTATCCTGTGAACCTGGACTCCCTTCAGCCTTATCTGAAGCACTCTGTTAAAAACCTCGGAGTGGTTTTTGACTCGGATTTTAAGTTCAACAAACAGATCAGTTCGGTTCTGCAAAGAAGCTTCTTCCAACTGCGGCAGGTAGCTAAGCTCAAGCCAGTGCTGTCTAGACCTGACCTTGAGACACTAGTCCATGCATTCATCACAACCTGCCAGGACTATTGTAATTCTCTATATGCTGGGGTCAGCCAGGCCTCTATCTCACGGCTACAGCTCGTCCAGAATGCTGCAGCTCGGCTTTTAACCGGTACACCGAGGTATGAACACATCACACCAGTTCTGTCCTCCCTACACTGGCTTCCTGTGAGAACTAGGATTGATTTCAAAATTCTCCTCCTGACCTATAAGTGCCTAAATGGCCTCACACCCATCTACCTCTCTGAGCTACTGGAACCATATGTTCCCTCTCGGGCTCTGAGATCATCCGATCAGCTGCTTTTGGTTGTTCCAAAAACACGACTGAAGCTTCGAGGAGATCGGGCGTTTTCAGTCATGGGTCCCAAACTGTGGAACAACTTACCCCCCAACATTAGGCATGCCACCTCCCTTCCTGTGTTCAAATCCCTGCTAAAAACAGATCTGTTCTCTCTGGCGTTTCATACTGTGTGAGTTGATTTAGTATATCTTGTTCCATGTCTTCATTTTAATGCTGTTGTTTTAATTTTTTAAGGTATATTCTTACTGCTTTTTATTTCTTAGTGTTACCCTTAGTGTTAAGCACTTTGATAACAGTCTACAGGTCCTTCTAAAAAAATTAGCATATTGTGATAAAGGTCATTATTTTTCATAATGTAATGATAAAAATGAAACTTTCATATATTTCAGATTCATTGCACACCAACTGAAATATTTCAGGTCTTTAATTGTTTTAATACTGATGATTATGGCATACAGCTCATGAAAACCCAAAATGCCTGTCTCAAAAAATTAGCATATCATGAAAAGGTTCTCTAAACAAGCTATTAACCTAACCATCTGAATCAACGACGTAACTATAAACACCTGCAAAAGATTCCTGAGGCTTTTAAAAACTCCCAGCCTTGTTCATTACTAAAAACCGCAATCATGGGTAAGACTGCCGACCTGACGAGAAGGTCCTCGCTGCAGCCCGCAGAAAGGGGCGGGGACGGACCACTGTCAGTCCATACCCTTATTTGGAAGTGGTACTATTGCACTCCGGAAAAGAAGGGGGCGCTATTTTCTTAATCAGTCGTACAGAAGCAGGTGCAGTATTCTCCAAGTTTCCACGTGTTAGGCACACGATCCACAATGGAAAAAGCACAAAGTCAGCAAAAGGTATTTTTTCCTTCTTAAAACTTTTTTCACATAGTAAATCAACACGCTTTTCTAGATGAGGTTGAACATGTAATTAACAGCTGTAAACTATTGAAAATCGTAATTCATATTGGGTAAGGTTAAATTTAGCATGTAGCATAGCTAATTTTTTTCTTTCGGGGCACCATTACATATAAATGGAAAAGTAGATAAAATAACAAACTTTATTTTCTTTATACAGATCCACGTTTCTATTTGCAACATTCGGAACGGAGAGAAGATCCTTCCGTATTGCCTGAACGATAAATATTGCTGTCCCCTTTGCTCATACAGTGCCGATGAGTCGTACAAGGTACTGAACCATATAGCAAGAACTGCTACGGTTCAACATAAAGGTATGTGAAACTACACTTACACTATAATTTATGTATTTATTTATTTTATTTATTTATGTATTTACATTCTTAACAGTTTTCTAGTGGGGTTTTTTTATCATTAAAGGTAAAGTTGTTTTTGTTTTTTATATGTTTTTGTACACCAACATTTCTGGAAAGTCTTTTTTTTATAAACTACAAGCTGCCATCATAGGTGGGTGTGTACCCTCTACTTCAATATATTTTTGTAGTGAATAACTGCAAGAAACACAATTAAGAGTAACAAAGTATTTGGTGAAATGGCTACTATTAAGTACAGTTTTACTGATCATAATGTACAATGTGATATTACTCATTTATTCCTGCAGATATGAATATAAATGAAGTTATGTGCACTGT
>NW_023618870.1:0-4176 GCF_014905685.2 Nematolebias whitei
GGAATGAGACAGTAAATATGTTTTATAGCATAATTATTACAGCAACTCAAGAAATGCCTTGTTTCACTTACAGCGTTAGGTTCAGGCAAAAGTAGCTAAAAGAGCAATGTGAAAAAATTAATAAACTGACACGTATCGTTTAAATATTGTTTAAAATCCATGTTTATTCTGCAGATTTTTAAAGTTGATGTGTAAAATGTGAACTTTGGTAAACTCCTCAGTTGATGTGTAAATGTGAACTTTTGTAAACTTCTCAAAGCCTCCTGCTCAGCAAAACGTCCTTGTATTCACCACCTGCAAAAAACAAAGACACAGAACTTTTATCTAACTGCTGAGAACGTTTTTTCGTATCAACATGTTCTTCCTTTATCAGAATATCCTAGCCACATGAACAAAGACTTGTTACAAACACCAAGCTCCACAATGTTTATCAGAATGTTCTGGTCACATGGACAGAAGACAGTTACAAATCTAATTAAAAAACACCAGCTCGGCAAGAAAAAGAACATCTCGTGCTGATAACAAAGAACCTGTGTATGATATCAGCATGAGAAACTATCCTCCTTCATGATATGATGTTATTGTGACGCACGAAACATGTATAAAATATGTACTGTCTCTTTAAAGGTTCAGTGTGCTATTCTGACTTTGTTCAGGGAGCAACTCTTTTCTGCAGAAAAAAATAAACCTTGCGCTCCGATTTGAGCTAAAAGAGAGATGTCTCTGGTTCTTTTCGTTTTATTAGAAGTATTTTAAACTTTAAAATAATTACTATTTTTTCCACAGCAATTACACACACACACACACACACATATATAAAATACTTAATTACACACATTTGAGTAGATGTAATAAATTACTTTAATTTCTGTTTAAATGCAATTCATCCTGCCATACCTGCAGTGTCTTCAGACTTTGCCAACAAATTAAAAGTTGAAGCTTAATCATTAAATTATTATCTTTGTGTTAGATTTATTTATAAATCACATTTAAACACTGATTGTACCAATTAAATTAAATAAAAAGTAACACACGTTCTCTATCACCGTCATTAATCAGATAACAAACAAACAAACAAACAAACAAACAGCTTCATCTACCAGACAGACTGACGTTACGTTTTCTCTCTTGAAACAGAACAATGTGTTAAATTGTAGACTCACCTGCAACACGAGTTGGGAGTGAAACATGTATCAGCTGCAGCTCCTTCCTCCTCCTCGTGACTCCGACATGTTTACGTTTCATCTCCGTGGTTCTCCCGTGTCGTGTCGGTGACTTTCAAAGCAGCATGCTTCTCATTTTTTATCTTTGTGAAGTTCTCCCACACTTTGGAGGACTTGGGTCGAACAGTTTTCGCTGCGTTGGTCATTTGTAAAATTTACTTAATTTCCTTTGAAAACACTCTGCTCTGCTTCCTCCACCCCCCTCGCTCTGTTCAACTCGCGCTGCAGTTTTTTTTTCAAACTTTATTCAGTCAGTCAGCATTGACAATGAACTGCACGTGAACAAAACGAAACGGCTCCGCAGCGCCGTGAAAGACGCATAATCGTGCGACACAACGAATCGATAACGAAATTTGTTGCCAACGCTTTTAATCATCGATTCGTTGTTGCAGCCCTAGATTCTAGTCCCCGCCTACAGAGCCGGTCCAGAAGTGTAAATGGAAACGCAACAGACCTGAGCCGATCTGAACCGACCCGAACTGACCTGATCCGCACTGTGACAGTGGAAAAGGGGCCTTAAACAGCGGAGTCCTGGTCTGACTCTCATCATGATGAGAGTCAGACCAGGACTCCGCTGTTTAAGTGAGTCCAGTTCACCCAGTTATCACTGTGTGTTGAAAAGATGCACAGTAAGAGCACAGAGGAGCCGAGTGGAGCCCTGACGGAGTTTGTTTCACAAAGATCCTCATCGAACTGCTCACCTGAGAGGATAAACATTATAACAAGTTTAGAACACCTTTTATTTGATTAGACCATAAGAGTTGTTATTTTTTTAATGAAACGTCATTCATTAGCCAAAATTCACTTATTAATGCAACAATAAAGCTGTTTATACATTAATTTACCTATTTCAGGTGTTAAAAAATGAAAACAAAAATATCTCCGTGCATCAGCCCAGGGCCCCAAGGTTTAAAGGGCCACAATATGTACAATATTATCTAATAATAACATTTATGAAGAGTTTCAATCTGGTTTTCGCCCCCAACATAGCACCGAAACAGCTCTAATAAAAATAACTAATGACCTTCTTCTTGCTAATGACTCTGCTCTTCTGTCTATCCTCATTCTACTTGATCTAAGTTCTGCCTTCGACACAATCTGTCATTCTATCCTTCTCAACAGACTAACCTCCATTGGCATCTCAGGTACTCCGTTAGAATGGTTCAAATCATATCTCTCTGACCGCACTCAATTCATTCAGCTCAAATCCTTTCGTTCAGGTGCTGCACTTATCCGCCTATCAATCTCACGCTCCATTTTTCCCTCATTCGTGAACAAGACCAAGATACTTGAACTCCTCCACTTGGGGCAGGACCTCCTTCCTGACCCGGAGAGGGCACTCTACCCTTTTCTGGCTCAAGACCATGGCCTCGGATTTGGAGGAACTGATCCTCATCCCGGCCGCGTCGCACTCTTCTGCGAACCGCTCCAGCGAAAGCTGTAGATCACGATCTAATGAAGCCAATAGGACCACATCATTTGCAAAAAGCAGAGACGCAATCCTAAGGCCACCAAAACGCAAAACGGATCCCCTCAACACCTTGGCTGCGCCTAGAAATTCTGTCCATAAAAGTTATGAACAGAATCGGTGACAAAGGGCAACCTTGGCTGAGTCCAACTCTCACCGGGAACAAGTCCGACTTACTGCCAGCAATGCGGACCAGACTCTGACACCGGTCATACAGGGACCTAACAGCTCGTATCAAAGGGCCCGGTACCCCATACTCCCAGAGTACCCCCCACAGGGTTCCCCAAGGGACACGGTCGAACGCCTTCTCCAAGTCCACAAAGCACATGTAGACTGGTTGGGCAAACTCCCACGCACCCTCCAGGACCCTGCTGAGAGTGTAGAGCTGGTCCAGTGTTCCACGGCCAGGACGCAAACCGCACTGCTCCTCCTGAATCTGAGGTTCAACAATCCGACGGACCCTCCTCTCCAGAACCCCAGAATAGACCTTACCAGGGAGGCTTAAGATCGTGATCCCCTGTAGTTGGAACACACTCTACGGTCCCCATTTTGAATAGGGGGACCACCACCACGGTCTGCCAATCCAGGGGAACTTCCCCCGATGTCCACGCAATATTGCAGAGTCGCATAAGCCAACACAACCCTACAACATCCAGAGCCTTAAGGAACTCCGGGCGAATCTCATCCACCCCTGGGGCCCTGCCACCGAGGAGCTTTTTAACCACCTCGGTGACCTCAGCACCAGAGATCGGAGGGCCCGACCCAGAGTCCCCAGGCTCCGCTTCCTCAATGGAAGACGTGCCAGTGGGATTGAGGAGGTCTTCAAAGTATTCTGCCCACCGACCCACAACATCCCAAGTTGAGGTCAGCAGAGTACCACTCCCACTATAAACAGTGTTGGTGGCGTACCTCTTTCCCCCCTGAGACGCCAGATGGTGGACCAGAATCGTCTCGAAGTCATGTGGAAGTCATTCTCCATGTCCTCTCCAAACTCCTCCCATGCCCGAGTTTTTGCCTCAGCGACCATCCGAGCCGCATGTTGCTTGGACTGCTGGTACCCATCAGCTGCTTCTGGGGTCCCACAGGCCAAAAAGGCCTGATAGGACTCCTTCTTCAGCCTGACAGCATCCCTCACTGACGGTGTCCACCACCGGGTTCGAGGGTTGCCACCATGACAGGCACCGACAACCTTGCGGCTGCAGCTCCGGTAAGCCACCTCAACAATAGAGGCACGGAACATGGCCCGCTCTGACTCAATGTCCCCTACCTCCCCCCTACCTCCACCGGAACATGTTCGAAGTTCTCCCGGAAGTGGGAGTTAAAACTCCGTCTCACAGGAGACTCTGCCAGACATTCCCAGCAAACCCTCACAACACGTTTGGGTCTGCCAGGTCTGACCGGCATCCTCCCCCACCATCGGAGCCAATTCACCACCAGGTAGTGATCAGTGGACAGCTCCGCTCCTCTCTTCACCCGAGTGTCTAA
>NW_023618870.1:4276-15634 GCF_014905685.2 Nematolebias whitei
GGAGCCAATTCACCACCAGGTAGTGATCAGTGGACAGCTCCGCTCCTTTCTTCACCCGAGTGTCTAAGACATGTGACCGCAGATCAGATGAGACGATGACAAAGTCGATCATCGAATTGCGGCCTAGGGTGTCCTGGTGCCAAGAGCACATATGGACACCCTTATGCTTGAACATGGTGTTCGTTATTGACAATCCATGACGAGCACAGAAGTCCAACAACAGAACACCACACGGGTTTAGATCAGGGGGGCCATTCCTCCCAACCACACCCCTCCAGGTCTCACTGTCATTGCCCACATGAGCATTGAAGTCCCCCAGCAGAACAAGGGAGTCCCCAGGAAGTGCACTTTCCAGTACCCCCTCCAAGGACTCCAGAAAGGGCGGATAATCTGAAATGCCGTTTGGTGCATAAGCACAAACGACAATCAGAACCCGTCCCCCCACACGTAGGCGGAGGGAGGCCACCCTCTCATTCACTGGGGTGATCCCAACACACAGGCACCAAGATGGGGGGCAATAAGTATGCACACTCCTGCTCGGTGTCTCTCACAACTCCAGAGTGGAAGTGTCCAGCCCCTCTCAAGAAAACTGGTTCCAGAGCCATGCGTAGAGGTGAGTCCGACTATTTCTAGCTGGAACCTCTCAACCTCACACACCAGTTCAGGCTCCTTCCCCACCAGTGAGGTGACATTCCACGTTCCAATAGCCAGCTTCTGCAGCTGAGGATCAGACCGCCAGGGTCCCCGACCTCGGCCACCACCCATCCCACATTGCACCCGACCCTTTTGGCCCCTCCCACAGGTGGTGAGCCCATGGGAAGGGAGACCCACGTCTCCTCTTCGGGCTGTGCCCGGGCGAGCTCCATGGGTAAAAGCCCGGCCACCAGGCGCTCGCCCATGTGCCCCACCTCCAGGCCTGGCTCCAGAGTGGGGCCCCAGTGACCCATGTCCGGGCAAGGGAACACCAAGTCCATTTATTTTACTCATCATAGGGGTCTTTGGGCTGCACTTTTTCTGATCCCTCACCTAGGACCTGTCTGCCTTGGGTGACCCTACTAGGGGTGTAAAGCCCCTGACAGCATAGCTCCCAAACCCCTCCACCACGGTAAGGTGGCAGCCCAGGGAGGGGTTGTTAAAGTTTATGTCGATTAATTTTCTTCTTAGTTTGCTTCAGATTTTTACAGTTTTAAAGATAAACAGAATGTAGTAGAGGTGAAAAGAGGGTCTGATAGTGTGAAGTGTCTGAAGATATAAGTAGACGGTCTGATGCTAAATGTTGTCAGTGGTTAAGCTCCACAGGTTGGATGTGATGTGGAGGAGAAAGATAAATTTTGGAAGGATCTGGATGAAGTGATAGAGAGTATTTCCAGGGAGGAGAGAGTGGTGATCAGAGCAGACCTGAATGGACATGTTGGTGAAGGAAACAGAGGGGATGAGGAAGTGATGGGATAGTGTCAAGGAAAGAAACCATGAATGGGAATGACTGTAATGTAGTATGACATATCCTGAGATATATTCATACTGTTAAAACGGGTTCTTTCATTTTTCTGGACTGTATATAACGTGCATTGAATTTAATAAAATGTATCGTGAGACGTTATTTATCTTTGACCCATCAAAATGAATGTGGTCATTTATTTACAGAATCAAAGTTTAACATCAAACATTTACATCAATTTGGCACATTGAAAAATAACAACATGGCTAATTTAGCAAGCTATACAAGTGATTGATTATCCACACGGCGGTGGATGAGCACTTTACACAGACATTTCTAAAATTATCTGGAATGATTTCTACTTGATAGAAGAATTTAAAGAGGAAAGATGAAGTTTAGTGGGAGAAAAGATGGGTGAGGGGGTTTGTTTATGTCAACCAGAAACAGCACTTTCCGGGTTTCTCAGCTTTTTCCCGGTACACTTAGGTGGCAGAATTCAACTCTTTTACCTGGAGATGTCCCCAGCGGTACGAAAGTCCATTCAATGCACCCTTTCAGCGTCTCCGTAGGAACAGCTGTGAATCGTCCGAAGTAGTGACGGTATTCCGTTCGACACAAATTCACCTCAGCAAGTGGACTTCACATGAGTGGAGTCCGTCAGAGTTCCACCCAGATGTGGAAGAAAGTTATAATCCCATAAGACTCGGAAGAGCTCTGTGGTCATGTCGGTTTCCCAGCATTGGAACTTCGACCCAATAGGAACTGCGACCCAACAGGAACTTCGACCCCACAGGAACTGGGAGACTCTGTGAGACTCTCGTTTAAACTAGGAAGTACCGACATTTTAAAGAGCTCTATTTCCGGTTCATTTGGGAGTTTTCTTATTGGTCAATGTCGACCAGACAGGGGTGTGTTTTGTGACGTAAGAGGTTACTAGAAGTCAGAAAACAGCAAGAATGTTATGGAACAGATTGAAAATGTTTTTCAGACAGACGAGAGAAATGTTTGGGCGAGTTTGGGAAAACAGGTGCCAGCTTCTCGGTTTACGTCTGAGAGGATTTAAAAACAACACAGCTCGTTCCAACACTTGTCTGCTTAGACTCCGACCTTGGACCAAAACTTACACTGCTCATTCAAAGACAGAAAATCAGAAAATGCATAATTACTCTGTAACAGACCTTAACATGAATTCTAACTTTGCATGAGGATTAAAAATAATCATTGTTACTGTTTTCACAGTTAATAAAAATTGATTAGTTCACTGTAACATCTAAAATGTTTGAACTAAAACACTTTGATTATCAAACATTTGTAAAACAGTAATGATAATAGAAAAGAGAGTGTTCTTTCACTTGAATTTTCAAGAAAGAAAGTCTCAGGATGGGTGAACCTGTATTTCTGGATTCAAATCAATGAAATGACAGTTTCTGTCCCACAAGGTTCTTAAGGTCAAGGGTTTTGACCTTAGGCTTAGTTCACTACAGTAATCAACATTTATTTACAAAAGAGGGAGGAACACAAAGTGACCTATAAAAGTAGAGGAAGGAGTACGCAGGTAGACGACATTCTGTGTAGATGAGGAAACCTGAGGGAGATCCGGGACTGTAGGGAAGAGCATGACCAGACAGCATTAGATGGTTGTGTGTGGAATGACTGTTGTTGTGGAGAAGAGAAAAAGAGTAAACTTAGTGTAGTAAAGGTGGGGGACAGCTTAACTGTGGACACAAGACCATCGTTTATGTTATTTAAAACACGTACAGGCCACTGAATGTAGTATGTCAAGAGACAGCTTTGCTGTACCTTCACTACTAATTAATTATTTAAATACAACGGGTTCTTTCTTTTTCGAGTTAAATTAATGCCATGTGACCGAGCTAACTGTGTTCATTGTTTAATCAGTGACAGGAGACGTTATTTTTCTTTGACCCATCAGAATAAATGCAGTCATTTATTTAACAGAATCAAAATTTAACATCAAAACATTGTACACTTGATTCGCTGATCTGGTTCTGATTAATAAAAACTTAGCACGCTTTACTAACAAGACAACCAAACATTTCTGAAGGCATCTAGATTGATTTACTGACAGAAAGATTTACAAGAGAGATTTAGAGGAAGATGGAGATGGATGGAGGAAAGATGTATGTTTGTTGACCAGAATTAGCACGCTTCTTTCAACACTAGCTCAAACCTCTGGTACACTTCAGGACGTGCAGAGACTTCGTTACCTTAGACGGGGATACCTCCACTCCGGAACAGATGTCCATTAGTACGATCCTTTTACAGCGTCTCCGGTCAGGGTGGCTGGGCATCGTCAGAAGTCGTGTGGTTTACTCTGTTAAACAGACACGCTTCCTTCGAAGTTGTAGGCGTTACGTCCGGGTGAGTTCACAGCAAGGCGCTGTGTCTCCGTCAGAGATCCCACTCAGAAGTGGAATACTCCCAGAAGACTCCATGAAATACCTGAGTTCGACTCGGATCAAAGACTGAAGAGTCGAGAAGACCGCTTTTTCCAAGACTGGTCCAAGACTGAATAGTTCCAGGAAGTATGGACTTTTTAAAGAGTCCTCATTTCCGGTCACTTAGTACTTCCTGATTGGTTGAAACAACCAACAGGGGGTGGTTCTAGTGATGTCAGAGGGCTATTAAAAGTCAAGAGAGGGTGCAAGAATGTTTAGGAACGTTTAGTACAGACAGAGAAATGTTATGGTGAAGTGAGACAAACGCAGATGCCAGTGGAAGTTATTTACCGTTTGCTAGGTTTAAAAACAATACAGTTCGTTCTAATAACTCGTTCTCTGACTGTCTCTGACTTTTGACCGACATCACTGACTTCTCATTCAGACAGAAGATCAAAATGCATAATTACTTTGTAAATAGACATTTAACTTGATTTCTAAGTCTAATGAGGTTTAAAAATCATTAATACTGTTTCACAGTTGATTTAAGTGAGTGGTTTACTTTCAACATTAGAAATGATATGAACTAAACACACTTTTGATTATCAAGATATTGTAAAATAGTAATGATAATATAAAAATAAGAGTGTTCTTTCAATTGATTAATTCAGGATACAATTAGACAGTTTCTGGATGAGCTAATTTGTATTTCTGGATTCAAATCAATGAAATAACAGTTCCTGTCCCATGAAGGTCTTCAGAGACAGGTTGAGGTCGAGGCCTAGTTCAATAGTTCACTACAGAGAACTAGGCCACTTCAGAGAAGAAGACCAAATGGTGGAAGCTGATGAAAGAAAAATGTTGTGAGGAGTTCAGAATGGAGCTGTTAAAGGCTTTAGGTAGTAAGCAAGAGCTTCCAAATGACTGGGCAACTACAGCAACAGTAATTAAAGAGACAGGTTGGAAGGTACTTGGTGTGTCATTTGGACAGAGAATGGATGATGAGGAAATGAAGACAAGTCATCTTTTGGTTTCTGGATATATCTTTTGCACGGTTTTTCATTCTAGTACGCAAACACCCTCAGTACATTTGTTTTTCTACTGTTGGATAGTGCTTGAAACACTTTGTTGTTTTTTATTGGTGTATTAAGATCTGCTAGCTCCTGCTAGCGTTAGCTTAGCATGGCTGCTGCTTCTCTCCCGGCTTCCTCTGTTCTCACTTGCTCCGTGTGTCAGATGTTTAGTTACTCCTATGCCTCCTTTAGTGGTAATGATACATGTAACAAATGTAGTCTTATGGTAGCTTTGGAGGAGAGGTTGTCTGAACTGGAAGCTCGGCTCCACGTTATAGAGAAACCATTAGATAGCCAGGTCCCCTTAGACAGTGCGGAACCACTGAATCTAGCTCTGGATTGCATTTGACTATGGTTACTGGAGTTCCTAAAGCCTTGTTTTGGACTATGGAGCTGCCAATAACCAGGGTCTGCTTCTCAGCGGATGTGTCACTGAACGAGGAAAATCTATTAGAAATGTGAACGGGTCGGTGGTGAACTGGGGGCTTGCCTTAGCACTATGCTTACTCCAGACTGTCACCCAGCTGACCTGGGGTCCCGGCTGCCCGGGGTCTGCTGGAGGACTGCTAACGGAAGGTCAGAGCAGGCGACATAGAATCATATTTGAAACTGCTGACTAAATCTACGGCTCAATACAGTAAAATTATTATTCACATGGGCGGTAATGACACCCGGTAATGCCAATCAGAGGTCACTAAAATTAGTCTGATAAACCTAGTCTGTTGCGGGGAGATGGCATCCATCCCACTTTGGACTGAGCCACTCTTCTTTCTAGAAATTTGGCTGATTTTGTTTGTCCTCCAAATTATTGACAACCCAGGGTCCAGTCCAGGAAGCAGAGTTGTAGTCCTCCACACGTCTCTACTGCTTCTCCTCTGTTACCCACCGCACCCCCATTGAACTGTGTCAACTCGCCCACGGCTCAAATTAAATAAACCAAAAATCAGCTCTAAAAATATAAATCATAAAAATGTTATTAAAATAAACACAGTTACTCTATCTGAACAAAAAAATATATATAATCATTAAATGTGGATTACTGAACATCAGATCTCTTTCCTCTAAATCCCTGTTAGTTAATGAACTGATTGATCATCATATTGATTTATTCTGTCTGACAGAAACTTGGCTACAACAGGAGGATTCTGTTAGTATAAATGAATCCACTCCTGTTAATTATTTAAATTTTCATGTTCCTTGAACAACCGGCCGGGGTGGAGGAGTATCTTCAATTTTTCAGTCAGGATTATTGATTAATGCTAAACCAGTTATTAGTTATGATTCTTTTGAATCACTGTCCCTCAGTCTTTCTCATCCAAAATGGAAATCAGAAAAGCCACTTTTATTAGTTGTTTTATGTCGTCCACCAGGTGCTTGCTCTCAGTTTTTGTCTGAATTCTCAGATTTCTTAACTGACTTACTACTAAATACTGATAAAGTCATAATAATGGGTGATTTCAATATTCATACAAACCATGCATTAAAGACAAATCAAGCAGATCCAAAATGTGGACATCAATTAGGGGAAATACCTCCTTAACAGTCTGGTTGTGATGGGATCTAGCAGACAAGTGGATGGTTTGGATGAAACTATTATTTTTGACAATTCAGAGAATTCAACAGGACAAAAACTGTTCAAACACATACCAAAAAACGGAGTGGCATCAAGTTTTAGCAGTTTTAGGAGTTATATTTTGTCATTTTTCAAAAATGGACTCAGCATGAGCAGAAGATGAGGCAGTAAACCATGGAGAATGTTGTTTTTCACACAAGGCAGCTGACAGCTCCATATAAGGTAAATGAAATTCGTGTTCGTTTGCCCTGTGCTGTACTCCACTTCTTGCTTGTGGAGCAGGGCCCGGTCTGATAACATTCACACTGCACTCGAACCGCTCTGGAGTTCTCTTCTACCGGACTGAGACTTAGGTTTTAGCCCGGGCCAGAGTTCGCCTTTTTGTTCCATGACAGAGTTTGATAGCACGTTCACATCTCCCCAAACAAAACGGACTTCCTAGGAAAACGAGCTGGAGTTCAATTAAAGCGGACTAAACAGAGCTGGTGTGAATGCACCCTTAGTTTCACATAACCAATGTGACAAACGCTGGGAAGATAAAGGCTGACCCTGTGATCGTTTCCTGAAATGTACAAACAATTGATCGGATTTACGCATCGTGGCTGTGTGTGTCACAACACCTGAGTGCGCATACTGGGCAGAGCAGGTGAAATTGTTCCTCCTCTGTAATGGGGAGGGGGACAGAACCCATCCAGCGTAATGACTCTGAATCAGTGGGGCAAAATGTCTGAGCACTTTGATTACTGTGAGAAGGTCTAAAACATTTATGTGACAAGACGTGCCGGCCGACCACGCACCTCCTATCGTTTGTGACAGGCAGGTCCCTCCCCAGCCGGAGAGAGACGCATCTGTGAACAATGACGTGAATGACGTCACTTTGCCCAGGGGAACTCCCTCTGACAGGTTCCGAGAATCCCCCCAGGGGCTCAGCTCCGCTCTCACAGATGGAGGAATGGTGATCAGGCACCATTTGTGACGTACAGGGTCGACTTTCAGTCGATTGAACCATCTTTGCAGGTAGCGCATAAACAATAACCCCAGCGGCACCACAATGTGAGCCGCTGACATCATTCCTAGCAGTCTCATGACTGTCAGCGCTGTTACTGTTCTGAGGGGCCGGACGAGCTGAAGCAATGACATCAGGGATTCCCTCCTCTGTTCCGACAGGACAGCTGTCATGTTCGCTGAGTTGAGATTCACTCCCAGGAATGTAATTCACAGGGACAGAATTACAGAGCTCTTCTCCCAATTTATGGTGGGGGTGGGGGGTTCGCACACAGTGACCCATGGGAGGCTGGCATGAAAAAGGGCTGTTTATCGGCTCCTATGTAACGGTTCTTACAATGTTCCCCAGCTGTGCCTGGTTGGGGAGGAGAACCGGCATTAGCGGGTGAACAAAAAAAGCGCCGCTTCAGTGGAGGTTCACCTTCAGCGCTCACTTCTGTCGGCCGGTCAGGAGAGAGAGATGGATAACACCTGTGTAAAGCTCTCGCTTTAACTGCAGGTTCATGTTTTTACCCGAGTGTGTGGGGACAGAAAGGTCCATGTGCTTTTTGGGGCATTTTGTCAAACATCTTACCACTCTATGTTTTCTGACAGCTGTCCTCAGCGCTCGCCTCCTCTGACAGATGAGGAGGCGGGGCTGCTGGGTGGGTGGAGGAGTCTCCGAACGCAGCTGCTCCATCTCCTGTTTGTGTGTCATTACACCAAAACTGCTTTTCTTTTTGTTTACCTTTGAATGATTGCCTCAGGCTAACCCTTTTCATTAATTGCGAAGGATGTGCTTACAAAAAACAGAACAGATGAATTTAGCCTGTCTGAATGAAAAACTCCACTTTTTGAGAAAGGTTTGTTTATTTTTCACTTTAAAAACCCTGTTCATCTCAACAACCACACCCCCCTCAAACCGTCAATTTTTGTACTGCCTCCTCTGCGTGTCCTGCATCTGACTCAGCCACAGGCCATTCTGTTGCCGGCCTCTGCCTCGGAGAGTCCCAGATCTTTGTTGCACCTGGGACATTTGTCCTCTGGGGAAGGCTGGTGGGGGGCCCCCAGAAAAAGTTGCAGCGGCCGTAGAACGTCTCTGCTGCTGGCGCTGGAAACTGTTCTCGCCAGCAGCCAGGCATCCGAGCAGGGCGGGAATCTGCACGGGATAGGGTCGAGTGTCTCCGCACCTGTTCCAGGGCATCGGATGAGGATTGCAGCTAGTTCAGGACCGACTGAAAATGATGTCTGAAGAGGCCATCTAGGGACACAGGATCTTCCAGGAGTTCTTTTTTAGTGTCCTCTGGAATGGACGGGACAGTTTCAACCACATCTGTCTCTGCAGCAACATTGCCCAGGACGAGATGCGGGAGGAGCACACTGCAAGCGTCGCTCACAGGTTGGTGATCGTGTCCGCAGCTGTGCCGATCTGGTCCAAATCTGCGGAGAACGGGTTCGGTTCCTTCGCCTGTTTAGCTATGCTAAGGGCTAGCATAGCGATGTTGTTGGTTGCTGCGACGAGCACTGATGAATTCTGTCCGTCAGCTTTGCGGTGAGCTGGTCACTGGAGGATGGCAGGGTGATACGTCGGCCGACGTATTTCGCTGCTCTAGGGGAGGGACGGTGGGAAAGCCCTAGTCCGTGAGCCCTTTGACTTTGGTGATGGCCGTGTAGGAGGCCCTCCAGGTCGCAGGCTCTCGCCGACCTCTCGATTATCTTCGGGAGCTCATGGAGCAGAGTGGTGGACAATCCCTGGGCGCTCGAGGAGGCAACCATCGAAGGCAACGCCGGATCCAAACCTCCTGTAAGGCAGGATGGAGCGCAGCTGCAAGCTGTTTCAGCTTCAGAGGGGGACGTGTTCGCGAACTCTGTGTCCAGGGAGTTAAAAAATTCCTCGCGAACAGTCCCCCCTCGGTTGAAACTCTTCCTCCTCAGAAGAAAAGAGCTCACACCGGCGTTGCTTCTCCTCAGCCGAAAAAGGTTTACAGGCTGGACAGGAGAAGAGCAAATCCAAAGCTTGCAGAGTGTGGTCAGCTCTCAGGCAGTGTTCACACACGACGTGCAGGTCCGTCGATAGGATGTAGCTTGTCTGGCTCGTGGGGCACAGACGGATGGTCTTTGATTTCTCAATTGAAGTCATCTTTCTTCCTCTCTTTTCTTTTCTATTATTCTTTCTTAGAAGTAATGTTCTTAGTGTTGGCTGAATAAAAACAGGGAGTCGATCTCCGGTCCAGATGCAATTTATAACGGACCGGGTGGGGCCCACACAGCAGGTGGGCGTGGACTAAAAGTTTTTAGTGTTCAGCGCACTGCGCGCGGGTAAACCCAATAGCGACAGCTTTTAAAGGGCGTAGCTTATACGAAACAGAACTGAAATATTTTCCCATACACTGAGATTTAGGTTTTATACATTTAATGATTTTTATCAAGAAAGTGTTAACTTGGAGTGAGATAAAGTCATGATAGGGAAGATTTTAATTCTGAAAACAATTCAAATTTTTTTTTTTTTACTTTGAAAGACTCACATCAACAGCTTGTCCTATGTTTGGTTTCAGAGATCAGTTACTTTCCTCAGTGTGAAGAGAAAACTTCAACAATAAATTGAGCCCAACTTTAGATCTTTATGTTGTGTGTGTGTGTTTGTGCGCATTTACCTGCTAGCTGAGGTGTGTACGATGCGTTGAGGCATTCACAGTGTGCATTGTAGATGCTTCCTGCCAGGGACTCAGATCTTTGACTGAATGAACAGAAAGGCTTCGTCCACCTTCAGTTCACCCTCTGGAAGCCTGATACACATACAAGACACAGAAAACTACAATAAAAAGGAAAGCCCAGTATGATGAAGCTAACGTCCAACTTAACAAGCCGTAGTTTGCTGTTTCCCGCCACTGAGGGATTTGAGTAGTGAATGTTTGTAGCGAGTGTATTTCTGGACTGAAATTGAACAAGAAATGAAAGTAAACCTTGATGTTTTGGTGCAAGATGTTCAAGTGGGTGGAGTTACACTGTGGAGAATATTAAGAGGTAGATTTATTTATTTTTCTTGTTCAAGGTGGTGCAAAGTGACGGAACCTGGTGAGTGGAGGGAACAATTTTATCAACGACCAGGCATAAAAAAAAAAACAACTTAAAAATCCCCAAACCCTGTTGGATAAACTACTCACACTAGGACTAAGCCCCTCCATTTGCAACTGGGTCCTAGACTTCTTAACAAACAGACTGCAGTCAGTGAGGATCCACAACTTCTCCCAGTCCCAAAGAGCTCTACAGTGACTGGTTTAAATGACTATCAGCCAGTGGCCCTCACCCCGATAGTCGCTAAATGCTTCGAAAAACTGGTCATGAGCCACATCAAAGCCAACATCAACATCAGCGTGGACCCTCCCCAGTAAGCATACCACGATAATCGATCAACAGAGGACGCCATCTCCTCTGTGGTCCACATTGCTCTCACCCACCTGGAGCAGAATGATTCTTACGGCCGTATGCTCTTTGTGGACTTCACGTCTGCCTACAATACCATGATCCCCCAAACCATGATGGACAAACTACTCACACTAAGCCCCTCCATTTGCAACTGGGTCCTAGACTTCTTAACAAACAGACCGGAGTCAGTGAGGATCCACAACTTCTCTTCCTCCACCATAATCCTCAGCACTGTCTCCCATCAGGGATGTGTGCTGAACCCACTCCTGTTCACTCTGCTCACATATGATTGTGCACCTACCCATCCAGACTGTCACATTGTAAAGTTTGCAGATGATACAGCGGTGGTGGGATGCATCACAAACAATGATGAGTCCAGCTACAGGCAAGAGGTGGAACACCTGGAGAGCTGGTGCAAAGAGAATAACCTTCACATCAATGTGAAGAAGACAAAGGAGATGATTG
>NW_023618870.1:15734-22433 GCF_014905685.2 Nematolebias whitei
TTGAACTGTGTCAACTCGCCCACGGCTCAAATTAAATAAACCAAAAAATCAGCTCTAAAAATATAAATCATAAAAATGTTATTAAAATAAACACAGTTACTCTATCTGAACAAAAAAATATATATAATCATTAAATGTGGATTATTGAACATCAGATCTCTTTCCTCTAAATCCCTGTTAGTTAATGAACTGATTGATCATCATATTGATTTATTCTGTCTGACAGAAACTTGGCTACAACAGGAGGATTCTGTTAGTATAAATTAATTCACTCCTGTTAATTATTTAAATTTTCATGTTCCTTGAACAACCGGCCGGGGTGGAGGAGTATCTTCAATTTTTCAGTCAGGATTATTGATTAATGCTAAACCAGTTATTAGTTATGATTCTTTTGAATCACTGTCCCTCAGTCTTTCTCATCCAAAATGGAAATCAGAAAAGCCACTTTTATTAGTTGTTTTATGTCGTCCACCAGGTGCTTGCTCTCAGTTTTTGTCTGAATTCTCAGATTTCTTAACTGACTTACTACTAAATACTGATAAAGTCATAATAATGGGTGATTTCAATATTCATACAAACCATGCATTAAAGACAAATCAAGCAGATCCAAAATGTGGACATCAATTAGGGGAAATACATCCTTAACAGTCTGGTTGTGATGGGATCTAGCAGACAAGTGGATGGTTTGGATGAAACTATTATTTTTGACAATTCAGAGAATTCAACAGGACAAAAACTGTTCAAACACATACCAAAAAACGGAGTGGCATCAAGTTTTAGCAGTTTTAGGAGTTATATTTTGTCATTTTTCAAAAATGGACTCAGCATGAGCAGAAGATGAGGCAGTAAACCATGGAGAATGTTGTTTTTCACACAAGGCAGCTGACAGCTCCATATAAGGTAAATGAAATTTGTGTTCGTTTGCCCTGTGCTGTACTCCACTTCTTGCTTGTGGAGCGGGGCCCGGTCTGATAACATTCACACTGCACTCGAACCGCTCTGGAGTTCTCTTCTACCGGACTGAGACTTAGGTTTTAGCCCGGGCCAGAGTTCGCCTTTTTGTTCCATGACAGAGTTTGATAGCACGTTCACATCTCCCCAAACAAAACGGACTTCCTAGGAAAACGAGCTGGAGTTCAATTAAAGCGGACTAAACAGAGCTGGTGTGAATGCACCCTTAGTTTCACATAACCAATGTGACAAACGCTGGGAAGATAAAGGCTGACCCTGTGATCGTTTCCTGAAATGTACAAACAATTGATCGGATTTACGCATCGTGGCTGTGTGTGTCACAACACCTGAGTGCGCATACTGGGCAGAGCAGGTGAAATTGTTCCTCCTCCGTAATGGGGAGGGGGACAGAACCCATCCAGCGTAATGACTCTGAATCAGTGGGGCAAAATGTCTGAGCACTTTGATTACTGTGAGAAGGTCTAAAACATTTATGTGACAAGACGTGCCGGCCGACCACGCACCTCCTATCGTTTGTGACAGGCAGGTCCCTCCCCAGCCGGAGAGAGACGCATCTGTGAACAATGACGTGAATGACGTCACTTTGCCCAGGGGAACTCCCTCTGACAGGTTCAGAGAATCCCCCCAGGGGCTCAGCTCCGCTCTCACAGATGGAGGAATGGTGATCAGGCACCATTTGTGACGTACAGGGTCGACTTTCAGTCGATTGAACCATCTTTGCAGGTAGCGCATAAACAATAACCCCAGCGGCACCACAATGTGAGCCGCTGACATCATTCCTAGCAGTCTCATGACTGTCAGCGCTGTTACTGTTCTGAGGGGCCGGACGAGCTGAAGCAATGACATCAGGGATTCCCTCCTCTGTTCTGACAGGACAGCTGTCATGTTCGCTGAGTTGAGATTCACTCCCAGGAATGTAATTCACAGAGACAGAATTACAGAGCTCTTCTCCCAATTTATCGTGAATCCCAGATGAGACAGATGATTCACTAAAACAACTGTTTGTGTCTCTGCTTCTTTTCTGAACCGAGATAACAGTAGGAGGTCGTCCAGATAAAACAGGATTTTTATCCCTCTCGTTCGAAGCGGCTGCAGAGCTGCTTCAATGCATTTTGAAAACATGCGTGGAACAAGCGCATACTCGAACGGCAGACGGTTGTACTGAAAACAGGCCGCCTGGAAGGAAAAACAGAGGAACTTCCTGTGTTTGTTTATTATTGGAATGTGGACGTATGCATCTTTCAGATCTATGGACACAACCAATCCCCTCATGTCACGTATTCGAGAACACGTTTCACCGTCAGTATGTGAAAATATCGTTCCATGATGAGTTTGTTGAAGGCAGACAGATCCAGAATTGGTCTGAATCCTCCCGACTTCTTCAGAACCAGGAAGTAGCGGGAGTAAAAACCGGCTTCCTCCTCTTCTTGGGGAACTCTGGAAATCACATCTTTTTCCAGAAGCTCCATCAGCTCTGATTGAAGAATGTCTGTTCTGGAGATGTTAGTTGGGTTTCTAACACTCCGTTGAATTTTGGTGGTGTTCTCGCAAACTGCAAAGTGTAACCCTTGTGAATTAAAATGGTGCAACCATTTGTTCAAGCTGCATGTTTACTGCCACGCTGCGCTGCACTCCGAAAGTGGGAGCGCGTGGATTTTTGTCTCGTAAGGGAGAACAATAACTGAGCCTCTACTGCCGTCGTATCCGGGGGGGGTGGGGTTCGCACACAGTGACCCATGGGAGGCTGGCATGAAAAAGGGCTGTTTATCGGCTCCTATGTAACGGTTCTTACAATGTTCCCCAGCTGTGCCTGGTTGGGGAGGAGAACCGGCATTAGCGGGTGAACAAAAAAAGCGCCGCTTCAGTGGAGGTTCACCTTCAGCGCTCACTTCTGTCGGCCGGTCAGGAGAGAGAGATGGATAACACCTGTGTAAAGCTCTCGCTTTAACTGCAGGTTCATGTTTTTACCCGAGTGTGTGGGGACAGAAAGGTCCATGTGCTTTTTGGGGCATTTTGTCAAACATCTTACCACTCTATGTTTTCTGACAGCTGTCCTCAGCGCTCGCCTCCTCTGACAGATGAGGAGGCGGGGCTGCTGGGTGGGTGGAGGAGTCTCCGAACGCAGCTGCTCCATCTCCTGTTTGTGTGTCATTACACCAAAACTGCTTTTCTTTTTGTTTACCTTTGAATGATTGCCTCAGGCTAACCCTTTTCATTAATTGCGAAGGATGTGCTTACAAAAAACAGAACAGATGAATTTAGCCTGTCTGAATGAAAAACTCCACTTTTTGAGAAAGGTTTGTTTATTTTTCACTTTAAAAACCCTGTTCATCTCAACAACCACACCCCCCCTCAAACCGTCAATTTTTGTACTGCCTCCTCTGCGTGTCCTGCATCTGACTCAGCCACAGGCCATTCTGTTGCCGGCCTCTGCCTCGGAGAGTCCCAGATCTTTGTTGCACCTGGGACATTTGTCCTCTGGGGAAGGCTGGTGGGGGGCCCCCAGAAAAAGTTGCAGCGGCCGTAGAACGTCTCTGCTGCTGGCGCTGGAAACTGCTTTGTTCTCGCCAGCAGCCAGGTGTCCGAGCAGGGCGGGAATCTGCTCGGGATAGGGTCGAGTGTCTCCGCACCTGTTCCAGGGCGTCGGATGAGGATTGCAGCTAGTTCAGGACTGACTGAAAATGATGTCTGAAGAGGCCATCTAGGGACACAGGATCTTCCAAGAGTTCTTTTTTAGTGTCCTCTGGAATGGACGGGACAGTTTCAACCACATCTGTCTCTGCAGCAACATTGCCCAGGACGAGATGCGGGCAGAGCACACTGCAAGCGTCGCTCACAGGTTGGTGATTGTGTCCGCAGCTGTGCCGATCTGGTCAAAATCTGCGGAGAACGGGTTCGGTTCCTTCGCCTGTTCAGCTATGCTAAGGGCTAGCATAGCGATGTTGTTGGTTGCTGCGACGAGCACTGATGAATTCTGTCCGTCAGCTTTGCGGTGAGCTGGTCACTGGAGGATGGCAGGGTGATACGTCGACCGACGTATTTCGCTGCTCTACGGGAGGGACGGTGGGAAAGCCCTAGTCCATGAGACCTTTGACTTTGGTGATGGCCGTGTAGGAGGCCCTCCAGGTCGCAGGCTCTCGTCGACCTCTCGATTATCTTCGGGAGCTCATGGAGCAGAGTGGTGGACAATCCCTGGGCGCGCGAGGAGGCAACCATCGAAGGCAACGCCGGATCCAAACCTCCTGTAAGGCAGGATGGAGCGCAGCTGCAAGCTGTTTCAGCTTCAGAGGGGGACGTGTTCGCGAACTCTGTGTCCAGGGAGTTAAAAAATTCCTTGCGAACAGTCCCCCCCTCGGTTGAAACTCTTCCTCCTCAGAAGAAAAGAGCTCACACCGGCGTTGCTTCTCCTCAGCCGAAAAAGGTTTACAGGCTGGACAGGAGAAGAGCAAATCCAAAGCTTGCAGAGTGTGGTCAGCTCTCAGGCAGCGTTCACACACGACGTACAGGTCCGTCGATAGGATGTAGCTTGTCTGGCTCGTGGGGCACAGACGGATGGTCTTTGATTTCTCAATTGAAGTCATCTTTCTTCCTCTCTTTTCTTTTCTATTATTCTTTCTTAGAAGTAATGTTCTTAGTGTTGGCTGAATAAAAACAGGGAGTCGATCTCCGGTCCAGATGCAATTTATAATGGACCCGGTGGGGCCCACACAGCAGGTGGGCGTGGACTAAAAGTTTTTAGTGTTCAGCGCACTGCGCGCTGGTAAACCCAATAGCGACAGCTTTTAAAGGGCGTAGCTTATACGAAACAGAACTGAAATATTTTCCCATACACTATGAGATTTAGGTTTTATACATTTAATGATTTTTATCAAGAAAGTGTTAACTTGGAGTGAGATAAAGTCATGATAGGGAAGATTTTAATTCTGAAAACAATTCAAATTTATTTTTTTTTTACTTTGAAAGACTCACATCAACAGCTTGTCCTATGTTTGGTTTCAGAGATCAGTTACTTTCCTCAGTGTGAAGAGAAAACTTAAACAATAAATTGAGCCCAACTTTAGATCTTTATGTTGTGTGTGTGTGTTTGTGTGTGTGCGCATTTACCTGCTAGCTGAGGTGTGTACGGTACGTTGAGGCATTCACAGTGTGCATTGTAGATGCTTCCTGCCAGGGACTCAGATCTTTCACTGAATGAACAGAAAGGCTTCGTCCACCTTCAGTTCACCCTCTGGAAGCCTGATACACATACAAGACACAGAAAACTACAATAAAAAGGAAAGCCCAGCATGATGAAGCTAACGTCCAACTTAACAAGCCGTAGTTTGCTGTTTCCCGCCACTGAGGGATTTGAGTAGTGAATGTTTGTAGCGAGTGTATTTCTGGACTGAAATTGAACAAGAAATGAAAGTAAACCTTGATGTTTTGGTGCAAGATGTTCAAGTGGGTGGAGTTACACTGTGGAGAATATTAAGAGGTAGATTTATTTATTTTTCTTGTTCAAGGTGGTGCAAAGTGACGGAACCTGGTGAGTGGAGGGAACAATTTTATCAACGACCAGGCATAAAAAAAAAAACAACTTAAAAATCCCCAAACCCTGTTGGATAAACTACTCACACTAGGACTAAGCCCCTCCATTTGCAACTGGGTCCTAGACTTCTTAACAAACAGACTGCAGTCAGTGAGGATCCACAACTTCTCCCAGTCCCAAAGAGCTCTACAGTGACTGGTTTAAATGACTATCAGCCAGTGGCCCTCACCCCGATAGTCGCTAAATGCTTCGAAAAACTGGTCATGAGCCACATCAAAGCCAACATCAACATCAGCGTGGACCCTCCCCAGTAAGCATACCACGATAATCGATCAACAGAGGACGCCATCTCCTCTGTGGTCCACATTGCTCTCACCCACCTGGAGCAGAATGATTCTTACGGCCGTATGCTCTTTGTGGACTTCATGTCTGCCTACAATACCATGATCCCCCAAACCATGATGGACAAACTACTCACACTAAGCCCCTCCATTTGCAACTGGGTCCTAGACTTCTTAACAAACAGACCGGAGTCAGTGAGGATCCACAACTTCTCTTCCTCCACCATAATCCTCAGCACTGTCTCCCATCAGGGATGTGTGCTGAACCCACTCCTGTTCACTCTGCTCACATATGATTGTGCACCTACCCATCCAGACTGTCACATTGTAAAGTTTGCAGATGATACAGCGGTGGTGGGATGCATCACAAACAATGATGAGTCCAGCTACAGGCAAGAGGTGGAACACCTGGAGAGCTGGTGCAAAGAGAATAACCTTCACATCAATGTGAAGAAGACAAAGGAGATGATTGTGGACTTCATAAGGAACAAACACACCTACCCCCCTTGAACATAAGAGGATCTGCAGTGGAAGTGGTTTCCAGCTACAAGTACAGGTGTATACCTGAATGACAACCTCAGCTGGGGCAACAACACCACCAGCCTGATCAGGAAAGCTCATCAGAGACTCTACTTCCTCAGGCGGCTGAGGTGAGCTGGTCTGGGAAGCTCAGTCCTCACCTCCTTCTACAGGTGTGCAATGGAGAGCATCCTGTGCAACAGGAACTGAAGTCGTCCTCCTTGATTTCTTTAAGGGGTTTCAAACATTTGATAATGTCAATAGAAAATTCAAAGCAAACATGTTCTTGTTTTTAGAGTACAGTAGTTTTATACACTACTCTTATTTTATTTGCATTTT
>NW_023618871.1:0-6313 GCF_014905685.2 Nematolebias whitei
GAATCACTGTGGCATGAATGCTGACTCAGCGTTTGCACAGTAAAGAGGAACAGGATCACTGCGGCATGAACACCGGCTTGTAGAGCATATGAACCCTAAAGGCTCCAGTACACTGCAGCGTACGCGTGTACTGTACGCAGAGGGTTCAGACGTGATACTCCAGCGTTCTCCCCGAGCAGCTGCAGAGCAGCTCTGCAGACGAGGGGCGTTTACCTTCGGGACAAATTGAGGTCGCCGATTGGTCATTTTCTGACACGCCTACTGGATTGATTGACAGGTTGGAAAAAAGATAAAAAAGCGAGCGCTGGCAGCCTCAGTCACAGCGGTGTTCTGTGTTTATATGTTGTTAATAAAAATATCTAAATAATTTTAAAAAGGAGAGCGCTGGCCCTGCAGCCCACACATCAGACCAGCACACCAGGAACTCTCCAGACCCGCAGCCACGCTGGACCTGAGTTTAATTGGCTCGTGACAAATTCCTCCATTTCTCACCATTTCAGTCATGACATCAACGGAGGAGGAAGAGATCACTGCCTCTTGGCAACAAACTAAAGAAAAGACCAGATCAGAGATGAAGAAGAAGAATTTAATACATTGGTGTCGCAAACAAAACAGTCCGTCGCTGGGCAGTTTATTGTGCGACACCGCGTACACGTATGCGGTTGTAAAAATGTGAGCTTTGCACAGAAGGTACGCACGTACGTACACAGAGGTACGCACGTGCGCATGCAGAGGTACGTACCTCTGCGTACGTACCTCTGCGTACGTGCGTACCTCTGCGTGCGCACGTGCGTACCTCTGCGTATGGATGTACGCGACAGTATACTGGAGCCTTAACTCTTGGTCTGAACTCCTCAGGTGGTGAAGCTGAAGGACGTCTTCTCTCACGGAACGGGCTTCGTCCTCGTCTTTGACTTCATGCTGTCTGACCTCTCTGAGGTCATCAGGAACCACCGGCGACCTTTGACCCCAGCTCAGGTGAAAGGGTACATGATGATGCTGCTGAAGGGCGTGGCCTTCCTGCATCACAACAACATCATGCACCGGGTGAGTCCGAGACAGAAATACTGATCAGAACCTCTGAAGTCCTGCAGGGACTCAGAACCTCCTCTGTGATCATCTAAGCCAGGAGTCTGCAACCTTTAGGTGTTTCCACGGAGACGCACCACTCCGTTCATGTGAACTTTGATTCTTGTGTGTGTGTGTGTATGTGTGTGTGTGTGTGTGTGTGTGTGTAGGACCTGAAACCAGCAAACCTCCTCATCAGCTCCTCGGGTCACCTGAAGATCGCAGACTTCGGTCTGGCCCGGCTGTTCAGCGATCAGGGCGAGAGGCTGTACAGCCACCAGGTAGCCACCAGGTGAGCCAAAGCTCCGCCCCTTTTATCCTGTGATGCAGACAAATGTTGGAGTCACATAAATACTGAACGGTCCATGAGCTGCTTTGTTTTGTGAATAAAATTAAAATTGAATAAAACCATTTTTTGGCTTTAAGTAATAAAAACTATCATCATTTTTTTCAGCCAATGACCAATAGAACATTTTTCATACGTTCACCCTGATTGTAGTACTCCAGTAAAACAAGGTGACCCTTGCTGTGCCTTCAGGTGGTACCGAGCTCCCGAGCTGCTGTACGGAGCCCGAAGGTACGACGAGGGAGTCGACCTGTGGTACAAAAACACAAAACCACAACACTGCACGGCTCACCGTGTGCTTATTGTTGTTTACACGAGATTTGAGACTTGTTGTTGTTGTTGTTGTTGTTTGGGTGTAACAAGGTGGAGTCAGTCCTCTCGACAGAGCGGACTGTTTGGCTCCGCCCTGTCAGGTGATGATACCTGGTGCAGGTGGATGTCCGCCTTCCTCAGGACGTGCTGTCTCTGTTTCAGGGCTGTGGGGTGTGTTTTCGGAGAGCTGCTGAACTCGTCTCCTCTGTTTCCTGGAGAAAACGACATCGAGCAGCTCTGCTGCGTCCTCCGAGTGCTGGGAACGCCGACGCAGGACAGCTGGCCTGTAAGACGCAAACCGAGTGTAGCACGTCCCGACGCTGCTCAATAATCCAGGTCCACAGGACCTGACTTAACTTTGACATGAATGTAACACGTTTAATGTTCTGAGGAGGTCTTCAGACCAGACCTGCTCCAAGCTGCTCACCTAAACATGATGGAAACCCAGAAAACTGAACTTCATGAAGATCCTGTTGGGCAGAATCTTTGGTGTCTGGGTCAGAGCCGGGAGGCCACAGGTCCATGAGGTGAAACTCAGACCTCCTTATCCCCAAAAAGCCTCTCCAACTCCTCCTGAGAGATCCAGATGTCCTCCCAGAGCTGGAGGATATAACCCCCCCCCCCAAGAAGGTTGTGGGTCGGGTCAGGGGTTCCCCAGGTGAGACAAGTCAGCAGGTTGAATCAAAAGAACCTGGAGATCTTTGAAGAATCACAGAAGTCCAGGTGCATCTGAGTCAGGCATCAGGGATCACCTTGTCCCAAATGACTCGGAGGTTTGAACCTGTGTGTGCGGGGTGGGAGGTCTACAGCAGGAGGTCCAGTGAGGTTCCAGAAAAGTACTGGAGTGTCCAGATAAGGTGTCTGGATTTTGTTGGCATTCTGGAGGAGGTCTTGGGGTTTTAATGTTGTTCTAACAGTTTTAATTTTATGATACTGGATCAGAACCTGACAGCAGAAGGTTCTGCACTTAAAAATAGAAAACCACTAGGAACCAGAACTCATCCTTGAGGTCCGCCGTCCTGGATTTGACTTCATGGAGCTCGGACGATCCTTCTGGTTCATTTTATTTGAATCTTAAAGTAAAACCGTAAATGTGGACTAAGAGAATAAAGACTGGAGACATGAGGACAAGGGTTGTCTCTGGGGTGTTGGACAGCTCTGTGAAGATGTCCTCTCTGTCTGCAGGAGATCGTGGAGCTGCCGGACTACAATAAAATCACCTTTAAGGAGAATCCAGCCATCCCATTGGAGGAGATCGTCCCCGACACGTCCCCTCAGGCCCTCGACCTGCTCTACCAGTTCCTGGTGTACCGGTCCAAACAGCGCTGCTCTGCCCGGCAGGTAGGACACAGGAAGTGGACCCAGTTCTGAAGGACTGGACTCATCTGATTCTGTTTCAAGGATTTTACTGACTTGGGTTCTGATGACCCCTGCTGGACTCAGAGGTCAGGCCTATTAAATCCGGTCTGGACCGAGCCGTAGTTTTTTATTCCTGAGCTCTGGATCCAACGGATTAACGTAATTAGAGGACCGAACCCAAAACACAACTTTTCTTATAATTAACTTTTAGTGCTTTTGAAAGCAAATCAGTTTGACACGATAGTTTTAAAAACGTCAAGAAAAGAAGATATCAGAGTTATTTTTATTAACAAGTCACCAAATGGTCACCAATATTATATATAATATAACACCAAGTCACCAAATGGATATTAACCAACAAAACTAATGGCCTAAAAAATCATCTCTAAAGATCGGCACGTACACAGATGAACAAAAATATTTTTCAGAGTGAAATTATTTGGAAAAATACAGAACAAGGTTATTTAAATTTAGATGTAAAAGAAAGTTGTGGAAAATTAAGCTGAGTCATGCTGTCGCTGATGACGGAGCGATTTAACCTGCACTAAAGTCCAGAGTAAAACTGGTGTGCATGAAAATAAACTGACGGTTTACATTCTACAACAATACTAATGATAATACTTTCATAAAGTATCTATAACAAGTAACAGACGGAGGGTAAAGATGATGGATGGAAGAAAAACGGTAGTTGGAAACGAATATTGCACAAACTTGAATGGCAACAATAACACGAGTGATAAAGAACAATAACATTGATCAAAAATATATTGATAAGAATTTTTGAGACATGAACAAAATAAAAATGAAACATGTACAGCTGCTCAGTTTGGTCGTCATGTGATCAGCCACAGCCTCGTTCCTTCAGCTGTGAACCTGCGAATTAATCTGGATTAGACCCAAGTGACATAAATACTAAATGAGGAATATATTTAAAATCTGTCAACAAGTTGTTGTTCTGCTTACCTGTTTGTCAAGAACAACACGGTGTCCACTGCAGCAGCTGTGAGAGCAGGCCTGCTCTGTGCAGCTAGCAGCGCTCAAAACTTGCTGCTGCTCATGCTGCTGCTGCTTCTCATGCTGCTCATGCTGCTGCTCATGCTGCTGCTGCTGCTTTTCATGCTGCTGCTTCTCATGCTGCTGCTGCTGCTGCTGCTCATGCTGCTTCTCATGCTGCTGCTGCTTCTCATGCTGCTGCTCATGCTGCTGCTGCTGCTTCTCATGCTGCTTCTCATGCTGCTGCTTCTCATGCTGCTGCTGCTGCTCATGCTGCTGCGCACTGCGCCGCCAGCGCTGCTCTCTTGTCTGATTAACTTCTGCACTCTGTTTTATTTCCATCCTCAACATATAAACGTGCCGCCGCCTCCTGGACATTTACACAACTTCATATCGTGCGTTTCTTATTTAGTTTAATTTGTGCTGTTTGAGTCGTGACGCTGCATCAAAGCCCGAGACCGACCCGGCCCGCACGTTCATCACATTAATATGGACCGGTCCTAATCCGGACCGGTTCGGGTTGTGGTTAGAAATGACCGCTGTAACCACCATGACGCCCTGAGTCCAGCAGGGCCTGGTCGTACCTGCAGGGACGTGTTTGCTCTGAGGACGGTCTCTCATTCTGGGACATGAAGACAAAATGCTTCAAATGTTCATGGTTGAAAATAAAAGTCTTCTGCTCTCTTCCAGGCTCTTCTTCATCCGTTCTTCTTCTGCTCTCCTCTTCCTGCTCATCACTCGGAGCTGCCCGTCCCTTACAGGGGGGGCCGACCGCCCCGCCAGCGCCTCCAGGCTCCGCCCACCGACTTCTCCGTGGACCTGCCCCTGCAGAACAGCGTGGTAGACCCCTTGCTGCTACGGCCCCACGCCTGCTGCCTCTGAACAGGTTTTACCTTCAGGAGTTCTGACAGGACGGAACCAGAACAGTTTTTACTGGACCCAAGTCTGTCAGAACATGTGAGCAGCGCCACGGCTGGTTTGGACCGGGTCTGACAGATTTCACACAGAACTCCTTTAGATTTGGTTCTGGAAGGTTTTAGTTGGTTTGTCTGGTTTTTCTGGTTCTCAGGTCCAGTTGAGCCCGTTTCCTGTCGGCTGCTGCTGTAAAACGCTTTCCTGTCAGAACCTTTTGATTAATGAATCTCATCAGAACCAACGTGTTGGCTCGTTTGTCTTCAACTGGGTTCTGGACCAAAGGTCAGAGGGAGAAAATCAGGACCTTAGGGGACATCCAGGACCCATTGGTTGGTGACCGGGTCATGGTTCTGGTCCTGTACAGCTGCAGTCAGGAGTTTCCAGGAACATCAGATTATTTTTAATCTTAATGATTCAAATATTTTAATACTCTTAAAGATGGACTTCACCCTGGATTTTCTCTGATCCACCAGACTGAGTGGAAGGTCCTGAAGAACTCATCATGAAGCTCCTGGACCTGCATCGACACCAGAGGTCCCTGTGGCGAGTCCAGACCCGTTCCAGGGTGGAGAGGATGGAAACCAGTCTCTGCTCTGTTTGGTAGAACAGAAAGAATCACAAACACAAAAGATGCAAACATGAGGACGAGCAGGTCAGCGCCGTGACCTTTGACCTGCTGGGCGGCACTGTGACATTTGACCTCGGGTCAGCACCTTGACCTTTGACCTGAGGTCAGTGCCATGACATTTGATCTCGAGTCAGCACCTTGACCTTTGGCCCCAGATCAACACTGTGACCTTTGACCCCAGGTCAATGCTGTAACCTTTTACCGGCCATGACCTCTGACCTTTTGTGAGCTTTGACCCGCAGGTCTGCGACTCCTTCCTCCCTCAGAGAACCAGATGTTGTTTTAACAGTTCAGGCTCTTCATGATGAAGGTCCAGTCATCATCCATCATGGCGGTGATGATGTCACAGCTTTCTTCTTGGTGCTGGACTTTAAATTGTCTTCATGGATCAAACCAGAACTCTTCAAATGAGACGTCCAGCAGACAGGAAGTTGTTTCAGATTTCAAAATAAAAGTTTGTGTGAGGAGTCAGGTTTGGAAACGTCCAGAAGTTCATCCTGAAACAAACAAACAGTTTTAGTTTCACGTTTTTGTGTTTTAACTTTTTCTTTTTCACTTTATTTTAGTAATTTGATTATTTCAGTTTTACCTTTTTAAACCTGCTAGCACCTCATCAGAGTCCTCCTCCTCCTCCTGGTGACCCTCCTCCTCCTGGTGACCCTCCTCCTCCTCCTCCTCCTCCTCCTCCTGGT
>NW_023618871.1:6413-13313 GCF_014905685.2 Nematolebias whitei
CTCCTCCTCCTCCTCCTCCTCCTGGTGACCCTCCTCCTCCTCCTCCTCCTCCTGGTGACCCTCCTCCTCCTCCTCCTGGTGACTCTCCTCCTCTCAGATGAAGTGAACCTCTCACACTGAGCACATCTCCTTCTCTGTGAGTCTTCTTTAAATTTTATTTGTTTTTTTTCTTGTTGTATCAAAGATCCTCTGTGATCAGGACGAGGTCTCACTCTGTCTCCTTCCTCTCAGACTCAGGGAAATGTCTGATTATTTGCCAGCAGCTGATTGGTCCTTGGTCTCCAGGTGTGAGACATCTCCAGGTTTCAACACAAAGGTCAGAACCTGTAGACCGCAGGAGTTCCTCTGCTCCATGATAGCTTGGAGAACGTTTTTAAACTTTATTTAGACATGAACATTTTGTTGTTTTAACTTGAAGTGAGAAAATATTGTTTTATTTTAAAACTGCTCTTTTGTTTCATTTTGTCTTTTCCAGATTGGCCCCGCCCTTTCAGACTCTTTCCTCCAACCTCGTGGCCCGTCCAGCGAAGCCTGCCCACATCCTCTGGGTCCTTGTCCCTGGTTGGAGGATTGCAGCTGTCAGTCATTCACCTCTGTCTGCAGCCCGCCTCCTCCTTCCCCTGCCTTTTATGGGCATCTGGGTCTGACTTCTCCTCCTGACTTCCGCCTGTCCTCGGGTCCTGAGTGGAGCCGTTTCCATGGCGACCCATTCACTCCTCCCTGCTCCTCAGCAGGTGATTGGATGTCACGTGACAGGTGTTCACCAGGTGAGTGACGTGTGTCAGGTCAGTGCCTACGCCTTGGACACGCCCACTGACCTCAGCATTTTGTGTGTGTGTGTGTGTGTGTAGCGCAGAGAGTGTGTATGAGCTGCGGGTCGAGCAGCGCCCCTCTGTGGAGGAGAGCCGCTGCAGGCCAACACCTGTGTTACACCTGCAGCAGGAAACAGGAAGTGGGCGGGAACGAGCCGCTGCTGAGGCCGAGGAGGAGGGCTGTGAGAGTGCGCACACACACACTACACTCCAGATAAAACCGGCTTGTTGTGTTTTTATAACGGATCAGAACTTCTTGGTGTTCCAGGTTCCGTCGGTCCGAAAAGGAACTCGATGTTCAGACTGTGAGACAGAAACCACGACTCTGTGGAGGAGAAACGCCGCGGGACAGCCGGTCTGCAACGCCTGCGGCCTCTACTACAGACTGCACCAGGTACGTCACATGGGCCGGTACCACGCTGAACCGGTACCACGCACAGTCCCAGGTTCTGATGCCGACCCTGCTGTCTGCAGGTCAGTCGGCCGCTCGACTTGAAGAAGGAAAGACTCCAAACCAGAAACCGTAAAGTGACTAACAAGAAGGGGACGAAGAGGAGGAGTGGCCAATCAGAGAGTCCAGCCTAGCCCCGCCCACCTGGCTGCACTGGGACTATTTGTTTATGATGGGCGGATGGATACGCTCTGTTTGCTTGTTTACCAACACTTAATAAACAACAACATTTCATGAGCTTCTGATGTGAATTTATATTAAATTTATCGTGAGTTTGGAATCGTGAAAATAGACTGTGACCTTTGACCTCTGAGCTGAGGCGTGCCTTACAGCTGGAGAGGTTACTTCAGGTCAAAATGAGTAAACATAAAAACGATCTGTTCAGGATGAGCTGCTGGTTACCTGACACTCATCAGAGGGGCCACCTGTACAACAATCCAGGTGTGCCATCACAACACCAAGGTGGAAAGACATCAGCAGTGACCTCAGGGAGTCGTTGTCCATCAACCTGAGAAAGATCAACGGCCATTTAAAGTCTCATTCTACAGAAAGAGGCTCACCCTGAAGGTCAGACTGTGCAGTAACCCTGCAGGCCTCAGCAGGTCAAAGGTCATGGTATCTTCTCACTAAAAAACATGGCTGCACGTTTTTTCCTTTGGTCTTCAAGACTTTTTGTTTCATTTTAGCAGGATTTGGTTGGTTGGAAGGATATTTGGTGTTTTTGGATTTAGAAGCTGAAGGTTCTGAGAACCCAGTTCTGGAGTCAGATGAGAGTCCGTCTGTCCAACAGCTGAAGCCGGGACCAAACTGGGTCCAGCAGGACCATGATCCAGAACACAGCAGGTTCCATCAGAACCTCTGGATGACAGCTGACGGATACTCTGACTGATGCAAACATCGATTTCACTGGATCAGAGGCAAAGTGACCCCCCCCCCAAGGCCCCCGGGGACTGCGGCCCCAGGCCTGCAGGTTTGTCGCTTGAAGCGATGACAGATGTGAGCTTGTTGCAGCTGGAACAGACAGTGAAGGCAGCACCCCCCCGCCCCCCACACACCCCCAGAGCCTCCTGCTGCTGGAGGCCGAGGTTGTGCAACGCAGGAGGTTCTGGTTTTCCGGACCCAGAAAAAAAAGGCTAAGAGAGGAAAAGGGAGATGACACAGGGCGGTTGGTGGTCTGAGGCTGGTCAGAGATGCTGCGCATCCTCCCTGTGTGTGTGTGTGTGTGTGTGTGTGTGTGTGTGTGTGTGTGTGTGTGTGTGTGTGTGTGTGTGTGTGTGTGTGTGTGTGTGTGTGTGTGTGGCATCCAGGCATCAACGGCAAAAACATCAGCAACCACAACGCACACACTCAGACAGTTACCGCGTGGTCACATGACCTTCACTCTGCCGCCGACGTTCAACTGTCAGAAAACTGCAGACTCTCAGGTGGAGCCTGAAGGTGGGGGCATCAGGCAGGGTCAAAGGTCAACAGGGATCTGGTACCCACAGGTCCGGCCCTCTGACCACAGACGTCTCAGAGGAAATACAGGGAGCGTGTGGAATCTGCCCACCAGAGCCACGACCCGAGGCGCGTGTGGCATGGACTGCATCACAGACGACAAGAGAAGGAGCAGGTCTGTGGAGATGACCTGCGCATCGTCCATGGACGAGCTCAACACCTCCAACAAACATCACCACGCATGTCACCAGATGTGGACTCTGTTTGGACACTGCTGCAGTGAGACGAGCGTTCAAGAAGGTAAACCCTCACAAGATCCCAGGGCCTGGTGGCATCCAAGGACGGCTGAGAGTGTGCTCTGACCAACTCTCCAAGGTGCTTACCAACATCTGGAACCTGGCTCTGGACCAGTGTCCACCATCTTCAAGACCTCCATTGTTGTCCCCATCCCAAATACCTCTGCAGCATCCTGCCTCCGGGGCCGTTCACACGGCGCCGCACCTCCTCTGCCGTGCAGCTCACACCAGGCCCCGCCCTCGCTGAAGCCAGACGTTTCTCAACCCACCTCAGAGTGGAGGTTCTCAGGTGACCTCCCACAGAGTGGTTAAAGTACATGCACACTACAGGTGTAGTTTTTGATTTGACCTTTATTTGACCTTTATTTGACCTTTACTTAACCTTTATTTAACCTTTACTTAACCTTAACTTAACCTTTACTTAACCTTAACTTAACCTTTACTTAACCTTTACTTAACCTTTACTTAACCTTAACTTAACCTTTACTTAACCTTTACTTGACCTTTACTTGACCTTTAGTTGACCTTCACTTAACCTTAACTTAACCTTTACTTAACCTTTACTTAACCTTTACTTAACCTTTACTTAACTTTTACTTAACCTTTATTTAACCTTTACTTAACCTTTACTTAACCTTTACTTAACCTTTACTTAACTTTTACTTAACCTTTATTTAACCTTTATTTAACCTTACTTAACCTTTACTTAACCTTTATTTAACCTTTACTTAACCTTTATTTAACCAGTGAGATCCCAGATCTGTTTTTCACCGGAGTCCTGGGCCTGAATCAGTCTAACATGCATGTGTTCGGTCTGTGGGAGGAAACCGGAGCACCCCAAGAAAACTCACGCAGCACGGAGAGAACATGCAGACTCCACCCAGAAAGACCCCAGGTCCAACCAGGGATTGAACCCAGGACCTTCTTGCTGTGAGGCAACAGTGCTCACCACTGATCCATCGTGCTGTACATTTCACACACGCGCAGACCAACGGTATATTTCTATCAACGACAGCAGAGACGAACATGCTGCTTTCTGTGCCACGACTGGAATATATTTTAGTTAATCTGCACCAGAGTGCAGCTGCTGTGACCACATCTGTGCTGGAAGAGCCGCCGGTCGGATCCAGTTCTGATATCGCTCACGAGCCTGTGGAGGCAGGCGTGTATTCCCCGTGTGCAACACTAAAAGTGCTAAATAATAACAGTAACAACAATAAACAGTGTTTCTGTGGAAGGTGTCATGTGGACATTATGTAATTCAAGTTATGTGATTTAAACGATGATGTGAAACATGTGGTGATATTAAAGTTGAAAATGAGGTTTAATTTTTATGTATTTATTCAACAGCACACACTGTATGTCACAACACTGGTAAGAAAACTGATCACCATGCGACCACCCACGTGCCTCCCTAAAGCCTGTTTATACCTCTAACGTACCCACATCCCAATCAATAATTAATACATACACTAAACTAATTACTAATTTATTTTAAACAATTAGAAACAAAAATACTCATTTAAATCTAACCATCAAATCTCTCTCAGGCACCCCCCCAATCATCTGACCTCCCATCACAACTTCTCGTTAACTCTGTTCCTGTGTCAAATCAGCATGAGATCCTGAACTGTCTCAACAAACACTTTGTTGCTTCTGGTTCTTTATTTGACACAGTAACTAATGGAAGATCAGCCACTTCACTTAATAACCAAACTTCTACAAATCAAATCCCTCCTACAAGTCAATCCTCAGTTAATCACAGCTTCTCTTTTTCTCCATTCTCAGTCAGTGAGGTCAATAAACTGTTAAAAGATCTTGATCCTAAAAAATCTGCAGGTCCAGATGAACTTCCACCTTATTTCTTAAGGCTGGCTGCTCATATCATCACAGTCCCTGTGACCCACATCTTCAATCTCTCCATGAGACAAAACTCCATCCAGACACTTGGAAAACAGCCTTTGTTCTTCCTTTGCTGAAGGGAGGAGACCCCACCTCACTGAACAACTATGGACCAATCTCTAAACTCTGCATTTTAGCCAAGGTTCTAGAAAAACTGATAAACTCTCAAATCAAAAATGACCTGGACTCATTTAACATCTTACCTCGACATCAATCTGGTTTCAGGAAACAACACAGCACAACCACTGCTTCACTGAAGGTTCTTAATGACGTTGTTGAAGCACTGGATGCTAAGGATTATTGTGCTACACTTTTCTTAGACCTGTCTAAAGATTCTGACACTGTGGATCAGAACATCTTGTGTCAGAAGATCTCAGAAACTGGTTTCTCAGATCACACCATTGGTTGGTTCTCTAACTATCTTTCAGATCTGAGGCAATGTGTTCAACATTCTTCCAGTTATTCAAGGATTTTTTATCGTCATACCAGCTCACATTTCACATGTTTATGGTATGAAATTCTGACTCAGGTTACAGAACAAGAAGCCTAAAAATTAACAAATAAATACAAGAGTATATTTGTAATTTATATATGTATACATTTTATACATACAGACACTTTCCAAAAAATTAGAATATCATGGAAAAGTTGTTCAACTTCCATAATTTCATTCAAAAAGTTGATCTTTAATAGTTGATAGATTCAGGGCCCACAAATTTAAACTATTTCAAGTATTTGTTTGTTTATTTTTACATAATTTGGGCTTCGACCTCATGAAACCCATGAAAACAGGATTTAAAAAAAATCATAATACTGTGAAGACATCAGTCCACACTTCTCAGTTTTTACAGAAAAAAAATAAAAATAAATTAGGATCAGAACAAATCAATCAAAATATGGTTCTTTCAAATCAATATGTCAATAATCAATACTTGGTTGTGAATCTCTTTGTCTTAATCTCTGCCTCCATGTGACATTAAGACAATCAGCCTGTGGCACTGACTGGGAGTTATGGAATTGAGACAATCAGCCTGTGGCATTGACTGGGAGTTATGGAATTGAGACAATCAGCCTGTGGCATTGACTGGGAGTTATGGAATTGAGACAATCAGCCTGTGGCATTGACTGGGAGTTATGGAAGCCCAGATTTCCTTGATGCTGTCAGATCTTCTTTGTTGTTGGGTCTGGTGCTCCTCATGTTCCTCTTGAGAAGACCCCATAGGTCTCGATGAACTCTGCATCTCCATACAGATCCTCAGCAGAAGGAATCATGAAGTCCTCTAAAACATTCTGGTAGACTGTTGCTGTGACCTTGGATTTAAGAAAGCAGAGTTTACCAACACCTGCACCGGACACTGCACCCAGATCATGACTGACTGGATATTTCACACTGGACCTCAACCAGTATGGGTTCTGTTCCTCACCCTGACAGATTCTGGATCTTCTCTGTTTGATGATCCGCTGAAGCCCACGGTCATCTCTGTTGCTGGTGCATCTTCTCCTGCCACATGTTGTCCTTCCACTAGACTTTCCATTGATGTGCTTGGACACAGCGCTCTATGAACAGCCAGCCTCCTTAGCTATGAACTTGTGTGTCTTACCCATCCTATGGAGGGTCTCAATGATGGTCTTCTGGACAGATGTTCTGTCTGCAGTCTTCACCATACTGAACTGAACTGAGACAATTTAATGACACCTGGGAAACGTGTGCAGGTGCTTTGAGTTTAGTAGATGATTAGTGTCACACTCAGTTTAAAACATTCATGTCCTACAACATTTGGACTGATGTCTCCACAGTATTATCATTTATTGAAATCCTGTTTTTGTGGGTTTTATGAGCTGGAAGCTCAAATTATGTAAAAATAAACAAATAAATACTTGAAATTGTTTAATTGTGGGCCCTGAATCTATCATTTATTAAATATTAACTTTTTTAATGGAATTTACACACAAATAGACAGACAGACAGACAGACAGACAGACAGACAGACAGACAGACAGA
>NW_023618871.1:18313-22229 GCF_014905685.2 Nematolebias whitei
ATCATCAGATCATCATCAGATCATCATCAGATCGTCAGATCATCATCAGATCATCATCAGATCATCTTCAGATCATCAGATCATCAGATCATCATCAGATCATCAGATCATCATCAGATCACGGCTCCTCCTCTAAAGAAGAGGCCTCTTGCAGAATGCGCATGCGCACGCGCTGCAAGCTGCGTAAATACACAATAATACACCAAAACAGTTCACTGACTGACTCGTGTCTTGTAGTGTATGATTGCGCATGTGCGCATGTGTATTAACTACATATATGCTACTCTGACATGAATGCTGAACGGACAGAACACCTGACCTCCGGACTTAAACATGTTGCCTCTTGGCTGCGCCGTGCGTGTCTGTGATATGGGTCGGTGAAGCTCGGTGCAGTCCAGGAGACCACTGGTCTTTTCAGCTGCAGGTTCTGCCTCCACGGACCGACTGCTGCACAGAGCTCCATGGCTACACATCCCAGCATGCTTTGCGCTGTAGTCACTTGAATTTAAGGGCTCCAAGGTCCTCCAAGAATCCGGGCTCAGATCCGGGCAGAGTCCACAGTGGAAGTTCAGGTGGGGTTCATGCAGGTTTGAGTCAGGACTCAGGAGGGCTGGGGTGCAGAGACGTCTAGTTTATAGAAGTAAAATAATGTGTGGATGTCATCGTCATAACACTGAAAGCACCAAAAGCAACACAATGAAAGAAAGAGAACGGGACCAAATACGGACCCTTGAGGTACACCATAACAAATAAAAACATAAACACAAAGACCTGTCAAATAGATAAGATCTAAACTCTGACAGAATTGAGTCTTTACGCCCAAATACAAGAAAACTGAACCACCGTATTTCACCTGCTCCCTATTCTCACCACAGTCGTCTGCAAATATTTTCATTCACGAGAACTCCTGCCTGCACTCATCAGTCCACCTTTCCATCAAACAACAAAGGACTCCCCAGTGATCCCTGATACCCCCACAATCTGTACTGTACTCATACTGCACATCTCACCACTCTCACTGTGGTTGTATCGGCTGAAACACTTCTGATCATGTTCAGCCTGACCTGAGCTTCAACTCATGAAACAGACGTGAACACCCGATGGACAACGGATTAGTGATGACTGGTTCTCCTCAGAGTCTCACTGATGTTCTTCAAGAACCCAGGAGAACCTCTGAAGACAACTTCTTAGAGAGTTTGCCTGAGAAAGTTCAGAGTGAAGAATAAAACAGATTGTGACCTTTGACCTCGTTAGAATTATTTATTAATCTTCTGATGTTAATCTGTGTGTGCTCTCAGGATGTTCAAGGTGCAAAGGATGGACTGATGGAATCTGAAACTTCGTTAGCACCAACAAACATCAAGTATGACCACTGAGGCCACGCCCACTGACTGACTGCAGGACACACTGCCATTGGCCACGGTAGCAGGAGGTGGAGCTACTTCAAATCCTGAGATGGATGAGGAACATTTGGAAAGTCTACATGTAGGGGCGGAGCTTGAGATTGACGGTAAGATGTTCAAAGTTCAGCTATATATGTTTAGTTGAATTTCAGGGGTTCCTCAGGGTTCTTCTGTTTATGATTGTCTATTGTTGTGTACCTCATCTGTGGTTTTAAACCAGGTGTCTCTTTAAATGAGTCCTCGAGGCTCAATGAGACTCACCTGTAGAAATAAACTTGAATGACTGGAACCTTCAGTTTTGTGCTCATCACTGCCTCCTGCTGGAACGCTGCTCTAAACAAGACTTGCACAAAGAGTGGTGTCCCTGGTGTTTCAGCTTGTTGACCCGCTCACCTGGCTTGAGGTGTTGAAGGCAGAGCTGAAGGCAACAAGCGGCAGCCTCACGCAGGTGTTGGGTTCTCCAGGTGTGGAGCAGGACTGGTGGGGTTGTTGGCAGATTATTAAAGGTTTTACTTAATTCTGTTTCTGTTGTTACAACAATGTCTGACCTAGACTCTGCGTGTTCTCCAGAACTAACAGCATGTCCGAAGTGGGCGGAGCTACATCTAACCCCAAAACAAACCAGGAAAGATTTGGTAACCATGGAGACCAGGAGGCAGGAAGAGGAGCATTGGAGGCAGCTGTTCCCTGAAATCAAGGAATGCGTGATCGCCATGGTTCGTCCTTCCCCCAGTCAGCTGACGACGATGACAGAGAACAGGAGGCGGAGCAAGCGAGTGAGGTCATGTGACCCGGTGCCAATGTGGAACTGGATGGAGCCGCTGAAGATGAACCATGGTGACAACAAACCAAGGAGATTCTTAAAGAAGGTGGAATTTCAGGCTGCCCCTGAAGATGCACCCGGAAAACCCCAGAACAGCCTGAGGTTGACACACTGTGACTCCGCCCACCACCAACTGCACGCCAACAACACAAACCATGAGGACTTCAAGGATGAGCAGAGTCCGACTGACCACAACTACTGCCTCCAAACACAAACACCAAACTCACCTGAGTGCAACAGCCAATCACAAGACACCAGGTAAGACAGGGAGGAGCTTATCCTGGGGGGTGAAGTCCTCCTGCCTTCAGTTTTCAGGAGGCCATGAAACTGGTCTGGTCTTTATCAGACTCTAAAACCTCAAGTGAACCAAAACAACAGAGTCCGCCAAGTCATTTTTATTCAGCAGAAACTGGTTCTGTTCCTGATCCAGATCCAGCAGAACCTCCTTCTGGACCAGAACCTTCAGTGGTTCTCTGTAGGACTGCATCAGTCTCCCTCCTGGTTCTGGATGAGTTATAATAATAATAATAATAATTTATTTGTATAGCACCTTTCAAACAAATGTTACAAAGTGCTTCACATTAATCAATTAAAACATCATAAATGACACCAGAAACACTAAAGTACACCAATCAATTAAAATAACATAAAAAAAAAAAGAAATTCAAATATTAAAAGCCTTGTTAGACAAGTAAGTTTTAACTAATGATTTAAAAGAAGACAATGAAGAGGCCTGTCTAATATTTGGAGCAAGAGCATTCCACACATCAGGAGCCCTGACCATCAAACCTCCTCCTGTCACAGTCGAGCTCTGGGAGTGGAAAGTAAGAACAGATTTAAGGATCTGAGATTTCAAGAGGGGATGTTGAGGGCAAGAAGCTCAGATAGATACGATGGTGCAAGACCGTTCAGGGATTTAAAAACAAACAATAACATTTTAAAATCAATTCTACAAACCACAGGGAGCCCGTGCAACGAGGACAGAACTGGAGTGATGTGCTGATATTTACGGGACCTTGTGAGAACTCTGGCTGCAGTGTTTGTTCTAGTTGAAGACGATTCAGAGAAGTTTGAGGCAGACCAGAAAATAAAGAGTTACAATAATCAAGATGACACGAGACAAAGGCACGAATAAGAGTTTCTGCATCAGTTAAACAGATAAATGCTCTGATTTTGGCATATTCCTAATTTGAAAAAATGCTGATTTAGTGATGTTCTTAAAATGTTTAGAAAAACCGAGATCAGAATCAAAGTTCACCCCCAAATTTCTGGCTTCACAAGTGCAGTTAAAACCAAGAACTAGTAAATCCCTTTTAGCCTTGGGTCCAAACACCATCACCTCAGTTTTATCGTTGTTGAGTGAAAGAAGATGATCAGATATCCAGGTTTTGATGTCTGTAAGGCAGAGATGAAGTTTATTGAGTATGGAGAGGTCAGATGGGTTAATAGCCAAATAAATCTGTGAATCGTCTGCATAAAAATGAAGAAACATTGAATTTATGAACAACCTGACCAAGTGGGAGCATATAAATAGAAAATAATAGTGGCCCAAGAATAGACCCTTGGGGGACACCACAGGTGAGTTCTGGTCCACTCTTCTTTCCATCACTGAACATTCTGCTCAGCTCTCTGAAGGTCCACCACAGTCAGTCAGTCAGTCAGTCAGTCAGTCAGTCAGTCAGTCAGTCAG
>NW_023618872.1:0-6458 GCF_014905685.2 Nematolebias whitei
GAATCACTGTGGCATGAATGCTGACTCAGCGTTTGCACAGTAAAGAGAATTAGGATCACTGAAGCAGGAACGCTGACTCAGCGTTTACACAGTAAAGAGGAACAGGATCACTGCGGCATGAACACCGGCTTGTAGAGCATATGAACCCTAAAGGCTCCAGTACACTGCAGCGTACGCGTGTACTGTACGCAGAGGGTTCAGACGTGATACTCCAGCGTTCTCCCCGAGCAGCTGCAGAGCAGCTCTGCAGACGAGGGGCGTTTACCTTCGGGACAAATTGAGGTCGCCGATTGGTCATTTTCTGACACGCCTACTGGATTGATTGACAGGTTGGAAAAAAGATAAAAAAGCGAGCGCTGGCAGCCTCAGTCACAGCGGTGTTCTGTGTTTATATGTTGTTAATAAAAATATCTAAATAATTTTAAAAAGGAGAGCGCTGGCCCTGCAGCCCACACATCAGACCAGCACACCAGGAACTCTCCAGACCCGCAGCCACGCTGGACCTGAGTTTAATTGGCTCGTGACAAATTCCTCCATTTCTCACCATTTCAGTCATGACATCAACGGAGGAGGAAGAGATCACTGCCTCTTGGCAACAAACTAAAGAAAAGACCAGATCAGAGATGAAGAAGAAGAATTTAATACATTGGTGTCGCAAACAAAACAGTCCGTCGCTGGCAGTTTATTGTGCGACACCGCGTACACGTATGCGGTTGTAAAAATGTGAGCTTTGCACAGAAGGTACGCACGTGCGCATGCAGAGGTACGTACCTCTGCGTACGTACCTCTGCGTACGTGCGTACCTCTGCGTGCGCACGTGCGTACCTCTGCGTATGGATGTACGCGACAGTATACTGGAGCCTTAACTCTTGGTCTGAACTCCTCAGGTGGTGAAGCTGAAGGAAGTCTTCTCTCACGGAACGGGCTTCGTCCTCGTCTTTGACTTCATGCTGTCTGACCTCTCTGAGGTCATCAGGAACCACCGGCGACCTTTGACCCCAGCTCAGGTGAAAGGGTACATGATGATGCTGCTGAAGGGCGTGGCCTTCCTGCATCACAACAACATCATGCACCGGGTGAGTCCGAGACAGAAATACTGATCAGAACCTCTGAAGTCCTGCAGGGACTCAGAACCTCCTCTGTGATCATCTAAGCCAGGAGTCTGCAACCTTTAGGTGTTTCCACGGAGACGCACCACTCCGTTCATGTGAACTTTGATTCTTGTGTGTGTGTGTGTGTGTGTGTATGTGTGTGTGTGTGTGTGTAGGACCTGAAACCAGCAAACCTCCTCATCAGCTCCTCGGGTCACCTGAAGATCGCAGACTTCGGTCTGGCCCGGCTGTTCAGCGATCATGGCGAGAGGCTGTACAGCCACCAGGTAGCCACCAGGTGAGCCAAAGCTCCGCCCCTTTTATCCTGTGATGCAGACAAATGTTGGAGTCACATAAATACTGAACGGTCCATGAGCTGCTTTGTTTTGTGAATAAAATTAAAATTGAATAAAACCATTTTTTGGCTTTAAGTAATAAAAACTATCATCATTTTTTTCAGCCAATGACCAAAAGAACATTTTTCATACGTTCACCCTGATTGTAGTACTCCAGTAAAACAAGGTGACCCTTGCTGTGCCTTCAGGTGGTACCGAGCTCCCGAGCTGCTGTACGGAGCCCGAAGGTACGACGAGGGAGTCGACCTGTGGTACAAAAACACAAAACCACAACACTGCACGGCTCACCGTGTGCTTATTGTTGTTTACACGAGATTTGAGACTTGTTGTTGTTGTTGTTGTTGTTTGGGTGTAACAAGGTGGAGTCAGTCCTCTCGACAGAGCGGACTGTTTGGCTCCGCCCTGTCAGGTGATGATACCTGGTGCAGGTGGATGTCCGCCTTCCTCAGGACGTGCTGTCTCTGTTTCAGGGCTGTGGGGTGTGTTTTCGGAGAGCTGCTGAACTCGTCTCCTCTGTTTCCTGGAGAAAACGACATCGAGCAGCTCTGCTGCGTCCTCCGAGTGCTGGGAACGCCGACGCAGGACAGCTGGCCTGTAAGACGCAAACCGAGTGTAGCACGTCCCGACGCTGCTCGATAATCCAGGTCCACAGGACCTGACTTAACTTTGACATGAATGTAACACGTTTAATGTTCTGAGGAGGTCTTCAGACCAGACCTGCTCCAAGCTGCTCACCTAAACATTATGGAAACCCAGAAAACTGAACTTCATGAAGATCCTGTTGGGCAGAATCTTTGGTGTCTGGGTCAGAGCCGGGAGGCCACAGGTCCATGAGGTGAAACTCAGACCTCCTTATCCCCAAAAAGCCTCTCCAACTCCTCCTGAGAGATCCAGATGTCCTCCCAGAGCTGGAGGATATAACCCCCCCCCCCAAGAAGGTTGTGGGTCGGGTCAGGGGTTCCCCAGGTGAGACAAGTCAGCAGGTTGAATCAAAAGAACCTGGAGATCTTTGAAGAATCACAGAAGTCCAGGTGCATCTGAGTCAGGCATCAGGGATCACCTTGTCCCAAATGACTCGGAGGAGGTTTGAACCTGTGTGTGCGGGGTGGGAGGTCTACAGCAGGAGGTCCAGTGAGGTTCCAGAAAAGTACTGGAGTGTCCAGATAAGGTGTCTGGATTTTGTTGGCATTCTGGAGGAGGTCTTGGGGTTTTAATGTTGTTCTAACAGTTTTAATTTTATGATACTGGATCAGAACCTGACAGCAGAAGGTTCTGCACTTAAAAATAGAAAACCACTAGGAACCAGAACTCATCCTTGAGGTCCGCCGTCCTGGATTTGACTTCATGGAGCTCGGACGATCCTTCTGGTTCATTTTATTTGAATCTTAAAGTAAAACCGTAAATGTGGACTAAGAGAATAAAGACTGGAGACATGAGGACAAGGGTTGTCTCTGGGGTGTTGGACAGCTCTGTGAAGATGTCCTCTCTGTCTGCAGGAGATCGTGGAGCTGCCTGACTACAATAAAATCACCTTTAAGGAGAATCCAGCCATCCCATTGGAGGAGATCGTCCCCGACACGTCCCCTCAGGCCCTCGACCTGCTCTACCAGTTCCTGGTGTACCGGTCCAAACAGCGCTGCTCTGCCCGGCAGGTAGGACACAGGAAGTGGACCCAGTTCTGAAGGACTGGACTCATCTGATTCTGTTTCAAGGATTTTACTGACTTGGGTTCTGATGACCCCTGCTGGACTCAGAGGTCAGGCCTATTAAATCCGGTCTGGACCGAGCCGTAGTTTTTTATTCCTGAGCTCTGGATCCAACGGATTAACGTAATTAGAGGACCGAACCCAAAACACAACTTTTCTTATAATTAACTTTTAGTGCTTTTGAAAGCAAATCAGTTTGACACGATAGTTTAAAAACGTCAAGAAAAGAAGATATCAGAGTTATTTTTATTAACAAGTCACCAAATGGTCACCAATATTATATATAATATAACACCAAGTCACCAAATGGATATTAACCAACAAAACTAATGGCCTAAAAAATCATCTCTAAAGATCGGCACGTACACAGATGAACAAAAATATTTTTCAGAGTGAAATTATTTGGAAAAATACAGAACAAGGTTATTTAAATTTAGATGTAAAAGAAAGTTGTGGAAAATTAAGCTGAGTCATGCTGTCGCTGATGACGGAGCGATTTAACCTGCACTAAAGTCCAGAGTAAAACTGGTGTGCGTGAAAATAAACTGACGGTTTACATTCTACAACAATACTAATGATAATACTTTCATAAAGTATCTATAACAAGTAACAGACGGAGGGTAAAGATGATGGATGGAAGAAAAACGGTAGTTGGAAACGAATATTGCACAAACTTGAATGGCAACAATAACACGAGTGATAAAGAACAATAACATTGATCAAAAATATATTGATAAGAATTTTTGAGACATGAACAAAATAAAAATGAAACATGTACAGCTGCTCAGTTTGGTCGTCATGTGATCAGCCACAGCCTCGTTCCTTCAGCTGTGAACCTGCGAATTAATCTGGATTAGACCCAAGTGACATAAATACTAAATGAGGAATATATTTAAAATCTGTCAACAAGTTGTTGTTCTGCTTACCTGTTTGTCAAGAACAACACGGCGTCCACTGCAGCAGCTGTGAGAGCAGGCCTGCTCTGTGCAGCTAGCAGCGCTGAAAACTTGCTGCTGCTCATGCTGCTGCTGCTGCTCATGCTGCTGCTGCTTCTCATGCTGCTCATGCTGCTGCTTTTCATGCTGCTGCTTCTCATGCTGCTCATGCTGCTGCTCATGCTGCTGCTGCTGCTCATGCTGCTGCTGCTTCTCATGCTGCTCATGCTGCTGCTCATGCTGCTGCTGCTGCTTTTCATGCTGCTGCTTCTCATGCTGCTGCTGCTGCTGCTGCTCATGCTGCTTCTCATGCTGCTGCTGCTTCTCATGCTGCTGCTCATGCTGCTGCTGCTGCTTCTCATGCTGCTTCTCATGCTGCTGCTTCTCATGCTGCTGCTGCTGCTCATGCTGCTGCGCACTGCGCCGCCAGCGCTGCTCTCTTGTCTGATTAACTTCTGCACTCTGTTTTATTTCCATCCTCAACATATAAACGTGCCGCCGCCTCCTGGACATTTACACAACTTCATATCGTGCGTTTCTTATTTAGTTTAATTTGTGCTGTTTGAGTCGTGACGCTGCATCAAAGCCCGAGACCGACCCGGCCCGCACGTTCATCACATTAATATGGACCGGTCCTAATCCGGACCGGTTCGGGTTGTGGTTAGAAATGACCGCTGTAACCACCGTGACGCCCTGAGTCCAGCAGGGCCTGGTCGTACCTGCAGGGACGTGTTTGCTCTGAGGACGGTCTCTCATTCTGGGACATGAAGACAAAATGCTTCAAATGTTCATGGTTGAAAATAAAAGTCTTCTGCTCTCTTCCAGGCTCTTCTTCATCCGTTCTTCTTCTGCTCTCCTCTTCCTGCTCATCACTCGGAGCTGCCCGTCCCTTACAGGGGGGGCCGACCGCCCCGCCAGCGCCTCCAGGCTCCGCCCACCGACTTCTCCGTGGACCTGCCCCTGCAGAACAGCGTGGTAGACCCCTTGCTGCTACGGCCCCACGCCTGCTGCCTCTGAACAGGTTTTACCTTCAGGAGTTCTGACAGGACGGAACCAGAACAGTTTTTACTGGACCCAAGTCTGTCAGAACATGTGAGCAGCGCCACGGCTGGTTTGGACCGGGTCTGACAGATTTCACACAGAACTCCTTTAGATTTGGTTCTGGAAGGTTTTAGTTGGTTTGTCTGGTTTTTCTGGTTCTCAGGTCCAGTTGAGCCCGTTTCCTGTCGGCTGCTGCTGTAAAACGCTTTCCTGTCAGAACCTTTTGATTAATGAATCTCATCAGAACCAACGTGTTGGCTCGTTTGTCTTCAACTGGGTTCTGGACCAAAGGTCAGAGGGAGAAAATCAGGACCTTAGGGGACATCCAGGACCCATTGGTTGGTGACCGGGTCATGGTTCTGGTCCTGTACAGCTGCAGTCAGGAGTTTCCAGGAACATCAGATTATTTTTAATCTTAATGATTCAAATATTTTAATACTCTTAAAGATGGACTTCACCCTGGATTTTCTCTGATCCACCAGACTGAGTGGAAGGTCCTGAAGAACTCATCATGAAGCTCCTGGACCTGCATCGACACCAGAGGTCCCTGTGGCGAGTCCAGACCCGGTCCAGGGTGGAGAGGATGGAAACCAGTCTCTGCTCTGTTTGGTAGAACAGAAAGAATCACAAACACAAAAGATGCAAACATGAGGACGAGCAGGTCAGCGCCGTGACCTTTGACCTGCTGGGCGGCACTGTGACATTTGACCTCGGGTCAGCACCTTGACCTTTGACCTGAGGTCAGTGCCATGACATTTGATCTCGAGTCAGCACCTTGACCTTTGGCCCCAGATCAACACTGTGACCTTTGACCCCAGGTCAATGCTGTAACCTTTTACCGGCCATGACCTCTGACCTTTTGTGAGCTTTGACCCGCAGGTCTGCGACTCCTTCCTCCCTCAGAGAACCAGATGTTGTTTTAACAGTTCAGGCTCTTCATGATGAAGGTCCAGTCATCATCCATCATGGCGGTGATGATGTCACAGCTTTCTTCTTGGTGCTGGACTTTAAATTGTCTTCATGGATCAAACCAGAACTCTTCAAATGAGACGTCCAGCAGACAGGAAGTTGTTTCAGATTTCAAAATAAAAGTTTGTGTGAGGAGTCAGGTTTGGAAACGTCCAGAAGTTCATCCTGAAACAAACAAACAGTTTTAGTTTCACGTTTTTGTGTTTTAACTTTTTCTTTTTCACTTTATTTTAGTAATTTGATTATTTCAGTTTTACCTTTTTAAACCTGCTAGCACCTCATCAGAGTCCTCCTCCTCCTCCTGGTGACCCTCCTCCTCCTGGTGACCCTCCTCCTCCTCCTCCTCCTCCTCCTCCTGGT
>NW_023618872.1:6558-13307 GCF_014905685.2 Nematolebias whitei
CTCCTCCTCCTCCTCCTCCTCCTGGTGACCCTCCTCCTCCTCCTCCTCCTCCTGGTGACCCTCCTCCTCCTCCTCCTGGTGACTCTCCTCCTCTCAGATGAAGTGAACCTCTCACACTGAGCACATCTCCTTCTCTGTGAGTCTTCTTTAAATTTTATTTGTTTTTTTTCTTGTTGTATCAAAGATCCTCTGTGATCAGGACGAGGTCTCACTCTGTCTCCTTCCTCTCAGACTCAGGGAAATGTCTGATTATTTGCCAGCAGCTGATTGGTCCTTGGTCTCCAGGTGTGAGACATCTCCAGGTTTCAACACGAAGGTCAGAACCTGTAGACCGCAGGAGTTCCTCTGCTCCATGATAGCTTGGAGAACGTTTTTAAACTTTATTTAGACATGAATATTTTGTTGTTTTAACTTGAAGTGAGAAAATATTGTTTTATTTTAAAACTGCTCTTTTGTTTCATTTTGTCTTTTCCAGATTGGCCCCGCCCTTTCAGACTCTTTCCTCCAACCTCGTGGCCCGTCCAGCGAAGCCCGCCCACATCCTCTGGGTCCTTGTCCCTGGTTGGAGGATTGCAGCTGTCAGTCATTCACCTCTGTCTGCAGCCCGCCTCCTCCTTCCCCTGCCTTATATGGGCATCTGGGTCTGACTTCTCCTCCTGACTTCCGCCTGTCCTCGGGTCCTGAGTGGAGCCGTTTCCATGGCGACCCATTCACTCCTCCCTGCTCCTCAGCAGGTGATTGGATGTCACGTGACAGGTGTTCACCAGGTGAGTGACGTGTGTCAGGTCAGTGCCTACGCCTTGGACACGCCCACTGACCTCAGCATTTTGTGTGTGTGTGTGTGTGTGTGTGTGTAGCGCAGAGAGTGTGTATGAGCTGTGGGTCGAGCAGCGCCCCTCTGTGGAGGAGAGCCGCTGCAGGCCAACACCTGTGTTACACCTGCAGCAGGAAACAGGAAGTGGGCGGGAACGAGCCGCTGCTGAGGCCGAGGAGGAGGGCTGTGAGAGTGCGCACACACACACTACACTCCAGATAAAACCGGCTTGTTGTGTTTTTATAACGGATCAGAACTTCTTGGTGTTCCAGGTTCCGTCGGTCCGAAAAGGAACTCGATGTTCAGACTGTGAGACAGAAACCACGACTCTGTGGAGGAGAAACGCCGCGGGACAGCCGGTCTGCAACGCCTGCGGCCTCTACTACAGACTGCACCAGGTACGTCACATGGGCCGGTACCACGCTGAACCGGTACCACGCACAGTCCCAGGTTCTGATGCCGACCCTGCTGTCTGCAGGTCAGTCGGCCGCTCGACTTGAAGAAGGAAAGACTCCAAACCAGAAACCGTAAAGTGACTAACAAGAAGGGGACGAAGAGGAGGAGTGGCCAATCAGAGAGTCCAGCCTAGCCCCGCCCACCTGGCTGCACTGGGACTATTTGTTTATGATGGGCGGATGGATACGCTCTGTTTGCTTGTTTACCAACACTTAATAAACAACAACATTTCATGAGCTTCTGATGTGAATTTATATTAAATTTATCGTGAGTTTGGAATCGTGAAAATAGACTGTGACCTTTGACCTCTGAGCTGAGGCGTGCCTTACAGCTGGAGAGGTTACTTCAGGTCAAAATGAGTAAACATAAAAACTATCTGTTCAGGATGAGCTGCTGGTTACCTGACACTCATCAGAGGGGCCACCTGTACAACAATCCAGGTGTGCCATCACAACACCAAGGTGGAAAGACATCAGCAGTGACCTCAGGGAGTCGTTGTCCATCAACCTGAGAAAGATCAACGGCCATTTAAAGTCTTATTCTACAGAAAGAGGCTCACCCTGAAGGTCAGACTGTGCAGTAACCCTGCAGGCCTCAGCTGGTCAAAGGTCATGGTATCTTCTCACTGAAAAACATGGCTGCACGTTTTTTCCTTTGGTCTTCAAGACTTTTTGTTTCATTTTAGCAGGATTTGGTTGGTTGGAAGGATATTTGGTGTTTTTGGATTTAGAAGCTGAAGGTTCTGAGAACCCAGTTCTGGAGTCAGATGAGAGTCCGTCTGTCCAACAGCTGAAGCCGGGACCAAACTGGGTCCAGCAGGACCATGATCCAGAACACAGCAGGTTCCATCAGAACCTCTGGATGACAGCTGACGGATACTCTGACTGATGCAAACATCGATTTCACTGGATCAGAGGCAAAGTGACCCCCCCCCAAGGCCCCCGGGGACTGCGGCCCCAGGCCTGCAGGTTTGTCGCTTGAAGCGATGACAGATGTGAGCTTGTTGCAGCTGGATCAGACAGTGAAGGCAGCACCCCCCCGCCCCCCACACACCCCCAGAGCCTCCTGCTGCTGGAGGCCGAGGTTGTGCAACGCAGGAGGTTCTGGTTTTCCGGACCCAGAAAAAAAAGGCTAAGAGAGGAAAAGGGAGATGACACAGGGCGGTTGGTGGTCTGAGGCTGGTCAGAGATGCTGCGCATCCTCCCTGTGTGTGTGTGTGTGTGTGTGTGTGTGTGTGTGTGTGTGGGTGTGTGTGTGTGTGTGTGTGTGTGTGTGGCATCCAGGCATCAACGGCAAAAACATCAGCAACCACAACGCACACACTCAGACAGTTACCGCGTGGTCACATGACCTTCACTCTGCCGCCGACGTTCAACTGTCAGAAAACTGCAGACTCTCAGGTGGAGCCTGAAGGTGGGGGCATCAGGCAGGGTCAAAGGTCAACAGGGATCTGGTACCCACAGGTCCGGCCCTCTGACCACAGACGTCTCAGAGGAAATACAGGGAGCGTGTGGAATCTGCCCACCAGAGCCACGACCCGAGGCGCGTGTGGCATGGACTGCATCACAGACGACAAGAGAAGGAGCAGGTCTGTGGAGATGACCTGCGCATCGTCCATGGACGAGCTCAACACCTCCAACAAACATCACCACGCATGTCACCAGATGTGGACTCTGTTTGGACACTGCTGCAGTGAGACGAGCGTTCAAGAAGGTAAACCCTCACAAGATCCCAGGGCCTGGTGGCATCCAAGGACGGCTGAGAGTGTGCTCTGACCAACTCTCCAAGGTGCTTACCAACATCTGGAACCTGGCTCTGGACCAGTGTCCACCATCTTCAAGACCTCCATTGTTGTCCCCATCCCAAATACCTCTGCAGCATCCTGCCTCCGGGGCCGTTCACACGGCGCCGCACCTCCTCTGCCGTGCAGCTCACACCAGGCCCCGCCCTCGCTGAAGCCAGACGTTTCTCAACCCACCTCAGAGTGGAGGTTCTCAGGTGACCTCCCACAGAGTGGTTAAAGTACATGCACACTACAGGTGTAGTTTTTGATTTGACCTTTATTTGACCTTTATTTGACCTTTACTTAACCTTTATTTAACCTTTACTTAACCTTAACTTAACCTTTACTTAACCTTTACTTGACCTTTACTTGACCTTTAGTTGACCTTCACTTAACCTTAACTTAACCTTTACTTAACCTTTACTTAACCTTTACTTAACCTTTACTTAACTTTTACTTAACCTTTATTTAACCTTTATTTAACCTTTAACCTTTACTTAACCTTTATTTAACCTTTACTTAACCTTTATTTAACCAGTGAGATCCCAGATCTGTTTTTCACCGGAGTCCTGGGCCTGAATCAGTCTAACATGCATGTGTTCGGTCTGTGGGAGGAAACCGGAGCACCCCAAGAAAACTCACGCAGCACGGAGAGAACATGCAGACTCCACCCAGAAAGACCCCAGGTCCAACCAGGGATTGAACCCAGGACCTTCTTGCTGTGAGGCAACAGTGCTCACCACTGATCCATCGTGCTGTACATTTCACACACGCGCAGACCAACGGTATATTTCTATCAACGACAGCAGAGACGAACATGCTGCTTTCTGTGCCACGACTGGAATATATTTTAGTTAATCTGCACCAGAGTGCAGCTGCTGTGACCACATCTGTGCTGGAAGAGCCGCCGGTCGGATCCAGTTCTGATATCGCTCACGAGCCTGTGGAGGCAGGCGTGTATTCCCCGTGTGCAACACTAAAAGTGCTAAATAATAACAGTAACAACAATAAACAGTGTTTCTGTGGAAGGTGTCATGTGGACATTATGTAATTCAAGTTATGTGATTTAAACGATGATGTGAAACATGTGGTGATATTAAAGTTGAAAATGAGGTTTAATTTTTATGTATTTATTCAACAGCACACACTGTATGTCACAAACACTGGTAAGAAAACTGATCACCATGCGACCACCCACGTGCCTCCCTAAAGCCTGTTTATACCTCTAACGTACCCACATCCCAATCAATAATTAATACATACACTAAACTAATTACTAATTTATTTTAAACAATTAGAAACAAAAATACTCATTTAAATCTAACCATCAAATCTCTCTCAGGCACCCCCCCAATCATCTGACCTCCCATCACAACTTCTCGTTAACTCTGTTCCTGTGTCAAATCAGCATGAGATCCTGAACTGTCTCAACAAACACTTTGTTGCTTCTGGTTCTTTATTTGACACAGTAACTAATGGAAGATCAGCCACTTCACTTAATAACCAAACTTCTACAAATCAAATCCCTCCTACAAGTCAATCCTCAGTTAATCACAGCTTCTCTTTTTCTCCATTCTCAGTCAGTGAGGTCAATAAACTGTTAAAAGATCTTGATCCTAAAAAATCTGCAGGTCCAGATGAACTTCCACCTTATTTCTTAAGGCTGGCTGCTCATATCATCACAGTCCCTGTGACCCACATCTTCAATCTCTCCATGAGACAAAACTCCATCCAGACACTTGGAAAACAGCCTTTGTTCTTCCTTTGCTGAAGGGAGGAGACCCCACCTCACTGAACAACTATGGACCAATCTCTAAACTCTGCATTTTAGCCAAGGTTCTAGAAAAACTGATAAACTCTCAAATCAAAAATGACCTGGACTCATTTAACATCTTACCTCGACATCAATCTGGTTTCAGGAAACAACACAGCACAACCACTGCTTCACTGAAGGTTCTTAATGACGTTGTTGAAGCACTGGATGCTAAGGATTATTGTGCTACACTTTTCTTAGACCTGTCTAAAGATTCTGACACTGTGGATCAGAACATCTTGTGTCAGAAGATCTCAGAAACTGGTTTCTCAGATCACACCATTGGTTGGTTCTCTAACTATCTTTCAGATCTGAGGCAATGTGTTCAACATTCTTCCAGTTATTCAAGGATTTTTTATCGTCATACCAGCTCACATTTCACATGTTTATGGTATGAAATTCTGACTCAGGTTACAGAACAAGAAGCCTAAAAATTAACAAATAAATACAAGAGTATATTTGTAATTTATATATGTATACATTTTATACATACAGACACTTTCCAAAAAATTAGAATATCATGGAAAAGTTGTTCAACTTCCATAATTTCATTCAAAAAGTTGATCTTTAATAGTTGATAGATTCAGGGCCCACAAATTTAAACTATTTCAAGTATTTGTTTGTTTATTTTTACATAATTTGGGCTTCGACCTCATGAAACCCATGAAAACAGGATTTAAAAAAAATCATAATACTGTGAAGACATCAGTCCACACTTCTCAGTTTTTACAGAAAAAAAATAAAAATAAATTAGGATCAGAACAAATCAATCAAAATATGGTTCTTTCAAATCAATATGTCAATAATCAATACTTGGTTGTGAATCTCTTTGTCTTAATCTCTGCCTCCATGTGACATTAAGACAATCAGCCTGTGGCACTGACTGGGAGTTATGGAATTGAGACAATCAGCCTGTGGCATTGACTGGGAGTTATGGAATTGAGACAATCAGCCTGTGGCATTGACTGGGAGTTATGGAATTGAGACAATCAGCCTGTGGCATTGACTGGGAGTTATGGAAGCCCAGATTTCCTTGATGCTGTCAGATCTTCTTTGTTGTTGGGTCTGGTGCTCCTCATGTTCCTCTTGAGAAGACCCCATAGGTCTCGATGAACTCTGCATCTCCATACAGATCCTCAGCAGAAGGAATCATGAAGTCCTCTAAAACATTCTGGTAGACTGTTGCTGTGACCTTGGATTTAAGAAAGCAGAGTTTACCAACACCTGCACCGGACACTGCACCCAGATCATGACTGACTGGATATTTCACACTGGACCTCAACCAGTATGGGTTCTGTTCCTCACCCTGACAGATTCTGGATCTTCTCTGTTTGATGATCCGCTGAAGCCCACGGTCATCTCTGTTGCTGGTGCATCTTCTCCTGCCACATGTTGTCCTTCCACTAGACTTTCCATTGATGTGCTTGGACACAGCGCTCTATGAACAGCCAGCCTCCTTAGCTATGAACTTGTGTGTCTTACCCATCCTATGGAGGGTCTCAATGATGGTCTTCTGGACAGATGTTCTGTCTGCAGTCTTCACCATACTGAACTGAACTGAGACAATTTAATGACACCTGGGAAACGTGTGCAGGTGCTTTGAGTTTAGTAGATGATTAGTGTCACACTCAGTTTAAAACATTCATGTCCTACAACATTTGGACTGATGTCTCCACAGTATTATCATTTATTGAAATCCTGTTTTTGTGGGTTTTATGAGCTGGAAGCTCAAATTATGTAAAAATAAACAAATAAATACTTGAAATTGTTTAATTGTGGGCCCTGAATCTATCATTTATTAAATATTAACTTTTTTAATGGAATTTACACACAAATAGACAGACAGACAGACAGACAGACAGACAGACAGACAGACAGACAGA
>NW_023618872.1:18307-22219 GCF_014905685.2 Nematolebias whitei
ATCATCAGATCATCATCAGATCATCATCAGATCGTCAGATCATCATCAGATCATCATCAGATCATCTTCAGATCATCAGATCATCAGATCATCATCAGATCATCAGATCATCATCAGATCACGGCTCCTCCTCTAAAGAAGAGGCCTCTTGCAGAATGCGCATGCGCACGCGCTGCAAGCTGCGTAAATACACAATAATACACCAAAACAGTTCACTGACTGACTCGTGTCTTGTAGTGTATGATTGCGCATGTGCGCATGTGTATTAACTACATATATGCTACTCTGACATGAATGCTGAACGGACAGAACACCTGACCTCCGGACTTAAACATGTTGCCTCTTGGCTGCGCCGTGCGTGTCTGTGATATGGGTCGGTGAAGCTCGGTGCAGTCCAGGAGACCACTGGTCTTTTCAGCTGCAGGTTCTGCCTCCACGGACCGACTGCTGCACAGAGCTCCAGGGCTACACATCCCAGCATGCTTTGCGCTGTAGTCACTTGAATTTAAGGGCTCCAAGGTCCTCCAAGAATCCGGGCTCAGATCCGGGCAGAGTCCACAGTGGAAGTTCAGGTGGGGTTCATGCAGGTTTGAGTCAGGACTCAGGAGGGCTGGGGTGCAGAGACGTCTAGTTTATAGAAGTAAAATAATGTGTGGATGTCATCGTCATAACACTGAAAGCACCAAAAGCAACACAATGAAAGAAAGAGAACGGGACCAAATACGGACCCTTGAGGTACACCATAACAAATAAAAACATAAACACAAAGACCTGTCAAATAGATAAGATCTAAACTCTGACAGAATTGAGTCTTTACGCCCAAATACAAGAAAACTGAACCACCGTATTTCACCTGCTCCCTATTCTCACCACAGTCGTCTGCAAATATTTTCATTCACGAGAACTCCTGCCTGCACTCATCAGTCCACCTTTCCATCAAACAACAAAGGACTCCCCAGTGATCCCTGATACCCCCACAATCTGTACTGTACTCATACTGCACATCTCACCACTCTCACTGTGGTTGTATCGGCTGAAACACTTCTGATCATGTTCAGCCTGACCTGAGCTTCAACTCATGAAACAGACGTGAACACCCGATGGACAACGGATTAGTGATGACTGGTTCTCCTCAGAGTCTCACTGATGTTCTTCAAGAACCCAGGAGAACCTCTGAAGACAACTTCTTAGAGAGTTTGCCTGAGAAAGTTCAGAGTGAAGAATAAAACAGATTGTGACCTTTGACCTCGTTAGAATTATTTATTAATCTTCTGATGTTAATCTGTGTGTGCTCTCAGGATGTTCAAGGTGCAAAGGATGGACTGATGGAATCTGAAACTTCGTTAGCACCAACAAACATCAAGTATGACCACTGAGGCCACGCCCACTGACTGACTGCAGGACACACTGCCATTGGCCACGGTAGCAGGAGGCGGAGCTACTTCAAATCCTGAGATGGATGAGGAACATTTGGAAAGTCTACATGTAGGGGCGGAGCTTGAGATTGACGGTAAGATGTTCAAAGTTCAGCTATATATGTTTAGTTGAATTTCAGGGGTTCCTCAGGGTTCTTCTGTTTATGATTGTCTATTGTTGTGTACCTCATCTGTGGTTTTAAACCAGGTGTCTCTTTAAATGAGTCCTCGAGGCTCAATGAGACTCACCTGTAGAAATAAACTTGAATGACTGGAACCTTCAGTTTTGTGCTCATCACTGCCTCCTGCTGGAACGCTGCTCTAAACAAGACTTGCACAAAGAGTGGTGTCCCTGGTGTTTCAGCTTGTTGACCCGCTCACCTGGCTTGAGGTGTTGAAGGCAGAGCTGAAGTCAACAAGCGGCAGCCTCACGCAGGTGTTGGGTTCTCCAGGTGTGGAGCAGGACTGGTGGGGTTGTTGGCAGATTATTAAAGGTTTTACTTAATTCTGTTTCTGTTGTTACAACAATGTCTGACCTAGACTCTGCGTGTTCTCCAGAACTAACAGCATGTCCGAAGTGGGCGGAGCTACATCTAACCCCAAAACAAACCAGGAAAGATGTGGTAACTATGGAGACCAGGAGGCAGGAAGAGGAGCATTGGAGGCAGCTGTTCCCTGAAATCAAGGAATGCGTGATCGCCATGGTTCGTCCTTCCCCCAGTCAGCTGACGACGATGACAGAGAACAGGAGGCGGAGCAAGCGAGTGAGGTCATGTGACCCGGTGCCAATGTGGAACTGGATGGAGCCGCTGAAGATGAACCATGGTGACAACAAACCAAGGAGATTCTTAAAGAAGGTGGAATTTCAGGCTGCCCCTGAAGATGCACCCGGAAAACCCCAGAACAGCCTGAGGTTGACACACTGTGACTCCGCCCACCACCAACTGCACGCCAACAACACAAACCATGAGGACTTCAAGGATGAGCAGAGTCCGACTGACCACAACTACTGCCTCCAAACACAAACACCAAACTCACCTGAGTGCAACAGCCAATCACAAGACACCAGGTAAGACAGGGAGGAGCTTATCCTGGGGGGTGAAGTCCTCCTGCCTTCAGTTTTCAGGAGGCCATGAAACTGGTCTGGTCTTTATCAGACTCTAAAATCTCAAGTGAACCAAAACAACAGAGTCCGCCAAGTCATTTTTATTCAGCAGAAACTGGTTCTGTTCCTGATCCAGATCCAGCAGAACCTCCTTCTGGACCAGAACCTTCAGTGGTTCTCTGTAGGACTGCATCAGTCTCCCTCCTGGTTCTGGATGAGTTATAATAATAATAATAATAATTTATTTGTATAGCACCTTTCAAACAAATGTTACAAAGTGCTTCACATTAATCAATTAAAACATCATAAATGACACCAGAAACACTAAAGTACACCAATCAATTAAAATAACATTAAAAAAAAAGAAATTCAAATATTAAAAGCCTTGTTAGACAAGTAAGTTTTAACTAATGATTTAAAAGAAGACAATGAAGAGGCCTGTCTAATATTTGGAGCAAGAGCATTCCACACATCAGGAGCCCTGACCATCAAACCTCCTGTCACAGTCGAGCTCTGGCAGTGGAAAGTAAGAACAGATTTAAGGATCTGAGATTTCAAGAGGGGATGTTGAGGGCAAGAAGCTCAGATAGATACGATGGTGCAAGACCGTTCAGGGATTTAAAAACAAACAATAACATTTTAAAATCAATTCTACAAACCACAGGGAGCCCGTGCAACGAGGACAGAACTGGAGTGACGTGCTGATATTTACGGGACCTTGTGAGAACTCTGGCTGCAGTGTTTGTTCTAGTTGAAGACGATTCAGAGAAGTTTGAGGCAGACCAGAAAATAAAGAGTTACAATAATCAAGATGACACGAGACAAAGGCACGAATAAGAGTTTCTGCATCAGTTAAACAGATAAATGCTCTGATTTTGGCATATTCCTAATTTGAAAAAATGCTGATTTAGTGATGTTCTTAAAATGTTTAGAAAAACCGAGATCAGAATCAAAGTTCACCCCCAAATTTCTGGCTTCACAAGTGCAGTTAAAACCAAGAACTAGTAAATCCCTTTTAGCCTTGGGTCCAAACACCATCACCTCAGTTTTATCGTTGTTGAGTGAAAGAAGATGATCAGATATCCAGGTTTTGATGTCTGTAAGGCAGAGATGAAGTTTATTGAGTATGGAGAGGTCAGATGGGTTAATAGCCAAATAAATCTGTGAATCGTCTGCATAAAAATGAAGAAACATTGAATTTATGAACAACCTGACCAAGTGGGAGCATATAAATAGAAAATAATAGTGGCCCAAGAATAGACCCTTGGGGGACACCACAGGTGAGTTCTGGTCCACTCTTCTTTCCATCACTGAACATTCTGCTCAGTTCTCTGAAGGTCCACCACAGTCAGTCAGTCAGTCAGTCAGTCAGTCAGTCAGTCAGTCAGTCAG
>NW_023618873.1:0-2685 GCF_014905685.2 Nematolebias whitei
ATTTTAAATCAACTGTGAAACAGTATTAATGATTTTTAATCCTCATTCAAAGTAGAAATCAAGTTAATGTCTGTTACAGAGTAATTATGCATTTTTTGATCTTCTGTCTGAAATGAGAAGGAGTGATGTCGGTCAAAAGTCAGAGAACGGTCAAAAACATGTTTATCGGAACGAAATGTCATGTTTAACTCTCTCAGATAGATAGAAGGAAACTGGCTCCTAAATGTCTGTCTGTTTCAAAACATCTTTCTGTTATATTTTTAAACATCTACGCTGTCTCCTTGACATGTAGTGACCCTCAGACGTCACTAAAAACCACACCCCGATTGGTTCATTCAACCAATCAGGAAGTTCCCAGAAGGACCGGAAGTGACCTCTTTAAAAGGGTCGACACTTCCTAGTTCCAGGAGAACAACGTTCCAGAGCAGAACAAGAGTTCCAGGGAGAACCTCGAACCAGAAGTTCCTGAACGAGAGAAGTTCAGAAGAACAGAAGTTCAAACAGTTTCTAATGGAGTGACAAGAGTCCATCGATGCCACGACGTCTCGCTGTGGCTCTACCCGACGAACGCTCTGAACAATGAGGAAGTTTGTTCTGTGATGATCTCACGACTCCTGAAGTCACAGCTGTTCTTACGGAGACGCTGAAAGGTGGCTTGAAATGGAACTTTACGCCGGAACTGAAATATCTTCAGAAAGGTAAAAGAGTCGATCTTCAACTGCCAGTGTACCGTGGGTTAAGCTGCGTCTAAAGGAGCGTGCTGTTCTGGTTATACAGACACTTTTTCCTCATCCATCTCTCTCCATTTAAACTTCATTTTCCCATCTTTAAACTTCTATCTTGCCAGTAATTAGGTGCAGATATCTTCAGAAATGTCTGTTGGTTTCAAAAGCTGCAAAAGATAATCATGGCCGCATGATTTTCTCATGCAAGGGTCATTAATTAAGCTGTGTTATTGTAATCAATTTTGCCAATTAATGTAAATGTGTGATGTGTTTTAAATCGTGTCTAATTAAACGACTCACTGTTGTGGTGGGTCAAAGATAAAACACGTCTCTGTCCACATTTAATATTCAAAACACGATATTACTCAGTCCAGAAAAATGAAAGAATCCGTTTAAATTATGGATAATATCAGACGCATATTATCTTCATTACAACTGGTGGCCCGTACGGTTTCATGAATGGACTGTTATTCGTGTAATACTTGAGTTTATCATGTTGGCATATCATGATCTTAACTGAAATTAGCTTAAAAGTGTAGATTTCTGTTCGACTGTAAAACGCAATGTTTTCAGCCGTGGTGTTAAGAGAGCTGAAGTTAAGTCAATGTGTTCATTTTAAAGCTGAATTTGTACATCTGTTGTGTAACTAAGCTAACATACTGTGGAGAAATGTTTGATTCTGTTTAAACTTTAACAGAAAGGGGGTTCTGACCCGGTTCTGTTCGCTCGGTTCTGATATCGAACGAGTTGTTTTAAATGGACGGAAAGTTGTTTTAAAGCTGAGCGCCGTCTCAGATCACTGTTAAGAATTGCTTCGTTACATCTGTAGCAGTAAAAATAGTACATTTTGAGAAGTTAATGGACGAAAGTTGACCGGAATGTTCAGGCTAATCGCTAACACAGCTAGCTGCAATAACGAATTGTGATTGGTTGAAAACCGCTGTTTGGGTCGCTCTGATTCGCTGAGAAGTGGGTGACGTGTCTGCGTTCACTCCCTCTGATGTCAGATTGTAAAACCTACCCCGTTGTTCATTGGTTGATTCAATCACGTGACCCCGGAAATGTAGCTCGTTTTCATATAGAAGCTTTCTCTGTTGTTTTAAAGTTGAAAAACGCTTTAAAGTTGGCTCTGAACCGCTGATCTAATTATTAAAAGCCTAATCGCTGAAACTTTGCCACGTTCAAGTTTTAAATCCATCATTAAACGGTGATTTTGGACCGCGCAAGCCGATGCTAATTTTAAGCTAACGACTAAAGACCAGATGTCACCAAAGCCACAGGAAGTCATCGCGACTCCTACTGGACGTCACTAACAGTGACACGTTAAAATAAATAAGGTTACACTGCCACCTCCTGTTGGAAACTCGAAATCAGTTTCACTTCGTGTTTAGGATATTTTGGTGAAATTAAACGTTTTTTTTATTCTGTCAGAAGCATTTTTGAGTTAATAAACGTTGCTCAAGCTGATTTATACTGTTATCTTACATTTAAAAAGTGATTAAAGTATTTATGCCCAGAGAAGGCGTTTACTAGGAAATTTTTCATTCACTGATAAATCCTCATGAAGGTGAAAAATGAAAAATTAAGAACTTTTGATAGATACAGTCACAAATAATCACATAGTTGATCAGTTTACTCAATTGCTGAAAGGAAAATACACGTTTAATTGCTAAAACACCAAATATAAATAAATATAACAGAAAAGGAAACCTTTCTGATTTATTTTACCACCTAAAAACACAACATCTTCCTGTTTATTTATTTAAAAAAAATAAATAAAAAAATAAAGAGATAATGGAAGAAAAGGAGGAAAGCAATGACCCCTTGGGCTCCTATGAGTCAGATGATGAAAATCAACAGGTTGACATAATTCAGAGAGCTTTAAATATTTTAACGGCCCCAGTAATTGGTACACCATTAGAAGAGATGGATGAAATTCAGAAAGCTACAGTACTGGAAA
>NW_023618873.1:2785-4444 GCF_014905685.2 Nematolebias whitei
CCAAGGACCGCAAACCTATGGTGTCTTACCCATAGACAGGTCCGACATCTCAGAAAGGGATTCGTTGGAGCTCCCCAAAGAGCAAGAACCCTTATCGGTCTCATCACAGATTGAACAGGTTGTCGCCCAAGCCGACGCTCTCACATCTGATGAAGAAAGGGACAAACTTCGCCAAGTTCTTTTAAAATATGAAAAGTCATTTTCAACCGACCCAGACATCATCCAACTTCAGAAGTTGGATCCTGCAATTAACTCGATGATATTGTATCTGACTGACCCAGACAAATACACTCCATCGAAAGGCGAACTGGATTCCAATCCAGACCTTAAAGTCCTCTTTCAGTTGCGCAAACGGTTAAAACTGCTCAAGTACAACCTAACTTTAGCTCATGGAGCGACGTCCTCACCCGTGTTCACGGTCCCCCATGACAGAAGGGGGGTGACGTCAGTTAGGGTAATGTTACCAGACGTGATAACGTGATCAAAGCTGACATTCAGAGTGAGTGACGCACCGAAACGTCGTTTTCTAGTTGCTTAATCACTACTTTTGTCAATGTTGAAACGTTGTTTTACTGGTTGCTTAGTCACTGTTTTTGTCGATGTTGAGACATCGTTTAATTGGTTTTTGGTATTGTTTCTGAACACCCCAAGCAAGAATGAGTTTTGTATGTATTTTAGTTGGAGACTGTAAAGGACTTTAACTATGCCAACATGTAGTTCACTCGTTAAAACCTAATCTTTGAGGAGCCAATGTAGATTAATGCTACCTTAAGTACCATGATCTACATTGGTCTCACAGCGCTTAAGCCGAACCTACTCGAACAATTCTATTCGGGGGGATAGCTAATTCTTTTTGATGAGTCTCGCCATAGACTCCAAAAACATTTATGGGGAAACCAAACACCCAATCTCAAGTCGTTCGTCTAAAAGGCAACAGACAAGTAAACCAACTATAGTGGCCATGTAAGTCTAACATAGACAAAGTTAGCGATAGTGGTATAGTTGGAACTCCCTTCTATAGGTATAGACCCCTATAACTACCCTTTTCAGCATGTTCCACCCCTTAACTGGTAGCTGTAGCTGTTCCCAATCATAATAGCTTACACACCAGGTGCATATAGGTTAAGGCCTTATGTAAAATCCCCTTCATAAGCCCACCTTAAACCACATAATTGCATGACACATAGAACCAGAACGGCACCGACTGGACGTCATCCAGCGACGACCTTCGCTGGAGGGGACCTGCAATCCTGACGTTGGTCTCCAATCTGCATCCAGTGGCCGCATCTTCAGTTCAATCAAGGGAACCCCTCTGTATGCTGATCAATCAACACCTCCATTCGTTATGGAATTATCGTTGTGGATTATATGACTTTTTCCAATGGATTACAGACTTTGTTTCCAAGGGGTTAAAGCATTGCCACAATGGAATTACCAACAACATTATGGAATTACCAACAACATTATGGAATTACCTAAACCGTTGTGGGATTACCTTCTTTGACTTTTGTTTTCCTCTTGCTGGATTACATCAAGCTCAATGACATTCCGAGGTGTAAGTTCATGTTGGAATTCATCCCCATGGACAGGCGATGATTTCCAAAGGGGGGACTGTAGTGAACTAAGCCTCAGGTCAAAACCTGACCCTGAGGACCTTCA